>NC_080023.1:34434473-34734736 GCF_030020395.1 Manis pentadactyla | reverse complement strand
AGCCAAGAAATGGAAGCATCCTAAGTGTCCATCAGTAGGTGAATGGATAAAGAAGATGTGGTACATATACACAATGGAATATTATTCAGCCATAAGTAGAAAACAAATCCTACCATTTGCAACAACATGGATGGAGCTAGAGGGTATTATGCTCAGTGAAATAAGCCAAGCGGAGAAAAACAAATACCAAATGATTTCACTCATCTGTGGAGTATAAGAACAAAAGAAAAACTGAAGGAACAAAACAGCAGCAGAATCACAGAACCCAAGAATGGACTAACAGTTACCAAAGGGAAAGAGACTGGGGAGAATGGGAGAGTAGGGAGGGATAAGGGTGGGGAAGAAGAAAGGGAGTATTATGATTAGCATGTATAATGTGGGGGGTGGGGGAAAGGGGAGGGCTTTGCAACACAGAGAAGACAAGTAGTGGTTCTACAACATCTTACTATGCTGATGGACAGTGACTGTAATGGGGTTTGTGGGGGGGACTTGGGGTAGGGGGAGCCTAGTAAACATAATGTTCTTCAAAAAAAAAAAAATTGGTATGCCAAGACGTTATGAGACCAAGGACAGAGTGTTCTGAAATGTATGAGGGAGGATTTCTATGAGTGCTTTTGTAAGAATTTCATATCTGAATGATGAAATAGCATTTGAAAATTATTTTCAAAAGAGTCTACACCGAAATGAATATAAATTTTTTACATTTGAACTTTTAACGAGTATACGAAAAAATGCTATCACGTAACAGATACTTCCTGAAGTGGTTGAATTTGTGGAGAGACAGTCATTTATCTATTGAAACCATACCTGATGATATAATACAGAGCTAACAGGCAAAGGTGCACCTTCTCAACTGAGGTACCTTTAAAAATCAGCAATGTTGAAAAAACACCAATCTTGTCAGTATCTTCACACTTAAAGCAGTAACAACAGCTATTACTCACAGAATAATTACATTAGTTTTCTGTAGATGGACACTTAGGCTGTTTCCAAGGTTTGCTAATTCAAAATATGCTGCAAAAACAATGTGTGTGTGTGTGTGTGTGTGTGTGTGTGTGTGCATGCATGTGTGTGATTTCAAACAAGTGGGAGTGCACTGTAGGATAAAAAATGGAGAGGTAAAATTACACTCAGTATTTTAAAGACATTATTCTTTTCATTCTCACAATAGCTCTACAAGGTAGGCTCAGTTGCTCCTAATTTACAGACAAGGAAATTAAAAGTAAGGCTCAGAATGGTGAAATTATTTCCCCAAGGTCATATAGCCCCAAGGTCATATAGCAAGTGTTCAAGGTGGGGTTCAAACCTAATCCTAAATGCCCTGCGCATTCCCACTCCCTTATAGAGTCTCATACATGTTTTCCTAAAAAGCCCCAAACAAATAGCATCATAGAAAATTCAAGCTACACTTGAAATCTTAATAGCTGAAATTCAATAAATAAAATGACAGTAGTGATGGTTCAACAGATAGGTTTGAGATCTCTGCTGGGCTCCCAGCAATGGGTCTGGATACTATAATATGAAGATGGACCCTCGTGGATACTAGTGAAATACAGGATGGTCCTCCCACATACCTTAAGCACATTTTGTCTTTGAAAATTTTTTCATTCGATGATCCCTGCTAGATTCTACCTGATACTAGACTTAAGATTTGCCTGGAATAAAGCTAGCTCAGTCATACCCCTGGTAAGTCCTGCCTGCTGGGTTTGCATCAGAAAAAGAGGTCTGTTTCTTTAATTTGGTACAAATCCCCTCACAGATAGCATATAGGAGAGATTTGTCTTCTTTATATTAAATACAATGATCCAGGACTCAGAATTTTTCAAACAGTTCTTACTGCTAATGACAAAATAGCCATTAGCCTTTATTTTTCAATATCTTGCCTCTGGTGCTCATAATATTTTAGAAATGCAAAGTGTATATTACAACCTTTCTGAGGGGGATTTGACAATATGCCTTAAAAGTGTGGGTTTTCTTTGATCTAGCAATTTAATGTGGGTATCTGTTCTAAAAAATTCATCACAAGTTTATTTATAATAACTTAAAAATGGGAATAATCTAAATGCCCAAGAAAAAGGGTACACTTAAATAATTTCTTGTATGTCCATGAGGGGAAAATCATATAGCCATCAAAATGGTGTTTACAAAAAATATTTAACAACATAGGGAAATCCTCATCATCAATGAAAAGGGAAAATGAAAGAAATAAAACTGTTTTGCAGTGTAACCCCAACCATGTCATCTGTATGCTTACACACACACACACACACACACACACACACACACACACACACAGAAAAACGGGAAGACTATAACCTGGTATGCGGACAGTCTATGAGTGTACTTTTATTTTCCCTTTCATATATTTTTTGACTTTTATGTTTATGTTTATATAATAATTCTATATTATAGTTAAATCCAGAAGAAGAGGACAGATAGTATCCTTTTAAAAAAGTATTCTTTAGATTGTTGATTCTGTTTACTCTCTCAGCTATGGGCCTTCTCCAGTTACAGCCAAACCCCTCAGACATGGACTATTTCTCTCCTGCTTTCTGCAGTCTGACCAAGTTATTGCTGCTGGTATCACCACTGGTGTAGAATGAGGGAGTGTGATAGTGAAGCTCAAAGCCATCTTTTTGGTGGGAGAGACTCATTCATTTGTTTGGAAAAGACTTGAAAGTCCAACACTGGCTAAGGTTACTTAGAGATTTCCTTTATCTCTACAACCCTGATGTAGAAATTGTTCCATTACTGTAGACAACCATATCTCGGTCTGAGGGAATAAGAACCTCTACACTAAGAATTTCCATGATGTCACAGAATGGCAATAGTCCCTGTGAAGTGCCTGCCCCCTACTATGTGAATGCTCTTATCTGTCTCTTCCTTCAATTTCCTGATGCCTCACAATTAGAAAGTCCTTAACCAACCACAGGGTCGCTGACTAGGTCCTTCCCCATTTTTAAGCCAAAGTCCTGTCTAACTGTCAAGATACTAAAATCAAAACATGAAATCTAGGTGGCAATATCCTGGTTATACACTTTCACAAATTCTTAGTACAGTTCCTTTCAGTCTGACATTTCTGTGTTTTCTCTTCCTTGCTTATGAAAGAATCTGTTTCGTGTTGTTTTCTTAACTGTGTTCATTTTTGCTACTAAGAGTCTAGCTTTCTTTTGCCAGAATGTCTTATCTCATAGACCCTTTTTTTTCACTTCCCTGTCAAATTCTATATCAAACTCCACTCTTAGTTTTCCTCCAGGATTTAAGATGTCTTATATTTTCTTTCCTTAGGTAAAAAACTAGGATTATGAAAAGTTATGGAATATGTAATCTTGGACATTGAGAGGATTACCAATTCCAAAGGTAATTTACTTAAATCCAGTATATTGCTAATTGTCAATTATTTGTTTCTCTGTGATTCTAAACCCCCAAACTCTGTATCTCTAATTTGTAATAATTTGAGTGGGATATTTGCAAGATCATTTTCTTGCATCTGTGAAGATGTTGTTAATTATGTGACATTTGCAATGGAACTGCATTTAGAAAAGTTAGACCAAGCTGAATTCAGGTCACAGTTGAAGCTTCTCTCCTTCTGTTATTGTTGGAGTTCACACTCTCTTCACTTGCTCTTACCCCTATTAACAAGCCAACCAAAAAATATTTCTGAGAACTATCACTTTCTTCTTTCATTCATGCTTATGTAGAAATCATTATAGATTAAAATATTACCAGTCTCAATTCTATTTTTTGTTTACTACAAAGGTAAGTATAAAGTACCCATATAGGAATTTCAGGCTCCTGTAAATAGCTACCTGGGGTAGGGGTGAATCTTTGAAATGATATGGCTTTTCCACATCCTTGACATCACAGCACACAGGAGCCATCCTGTCCAAGGTCCACTTTGGAGCCCTGATGTGAGCCTTGTCATCACCTGTCGTGAAGTCTTGGAAACATCCAGTACTCCCTTCCACGGTCAAGCATATCACCCAGCCAGCTCTCACCCTCAAAATTCACTAGATCTTGAACCTCAAATTGAACCTCAAAACAAACTTCTAACCCCTTGACCATGCATGGAACATACTGGCTCCCTTATACATTCACGGTTTCCAAGCTCCTCTGAGTTCCTATTGAGACCACAGTCTTTCTATTCCTCTCAGCAACTAATCCAGCCTCCCATCCTCTCTTCACGCTTCTTATGTGGCACTTCTCCCACTCACATCCAGACGTCCTTGCTGCACTGAGAAAGCTGAGGCCCGGGGTCACTGCCAGCACTCATTCCTTATTCACCCTATCCCCCGGTCCGAGGACAGAAGTCTCTCCTTCCTTGTCAAGGGCGTATCCCTTCCTATCTTCCAAGACTTCCTTCTGTACATTTTATTCTCTCTCCTTTCCACCTTCTTTCCCTCTCCAGTCTTCTCCTTGTCCTATGAAGAAGGTAGGAAGCTCCCACTCCACAGACACATCCTTCAAGGATTGTGTGTGTGTCTCTCAGGTTCACACCCATCATCTTCCCTTCCTTTTCGGCTCTCATGCCCAGAGGAGCTGTCCTCAACCCCAGTCTTTGCTTCTCTCCTCCTGGTGGAACCCCCTGACAACCTGACTTCAAGTCTCACCATCCGGCACAAATGTTCCTAAGGTCAGTTATTACTCCCTACTTGCTAATCCAAGGGAGACTTTTCAGTTCCTACAAAGGGCTCTCTACCTGAGTTTGACACAGCTCATTACTTTTTCTTCCTTGGCGTGTCCTCCTTCCAACTGACTCTGTGATACTCTACTTTCCAGTATTTCTCTGCCCCTTTTTCCCAGTCATCTTCCTGAGTTGTTCTTTCTGCCCTATTCCATAAATGAGTTTCCTCCAGTCAAACCCCATGGCTGATAGCTCTTCTCAGTCTATTTTTGGGTGGTGCCATTCATTCTTGTGGTTTTATTCTTTGCCTAGACATTTATTTTCCCTGAATCCTTCCAGACTGTTCCAGAACTACCTATAGGACATCTTTATGCCACAAAATGTCCAGAGACCGGCTGCTGTTATAAATGGTGCTAAAACAGTTTCTTCCTTTCCTCGGTGCTTAGGTACAAAATAATTATTTGTTCTGTCTACAAAATTAATGTCTCTGCCTCAGTGTAAGTGTGCAAACAGAAATAAATATGGGTTTATATCTGCTCCACTGCAACACTAATGCAAACCATATCACCTAAGAAAATGAGGGCTGAATGGAGCAAAAGCAAGGCTTAAACTCCAGGTTCAGCGGCTCCTGTTGAAACCGCAGAACCTCTAGGGTAAGCAAGCAGAGGTGAGGCCACATGTTTTGAGATCACTTACTTAAATCCCTTAGGAGACAAAGTTTTGTTAGAGTTATAATCAGAATGCCTTGGGTAAGAGCTTTACTTTATGATTACTGGTTAAAGCATGGAATGGCTACCGAACTGTGAACGTCAGGCAGGCTTACCATTTTCCAGGGTTCAGGTTCATGCAGCATATCTCAGGGGGTCACAGAGTATGCTGGCAAGGGTACTGCTGCATTTTACTGAAACACACCGTGACATCCATGTCTAATATCCCACATCGGGACCTGACGCCATAATACCATTCTGCAAACGTGGCTAATGTTCAGCAGTGCTCACAACCATGACGCCATGAGGACCACCTTTTAGTCCTCTCTGTTCAACACTGAAGAGCAATTCAGTCATAATAGTGACAGAAATTCTAAGTAGATTGAACAGTGTAGGAACTTTTGTGCATAAAACGTTTCCTGATGATGAAGTACAAGACTTTGCTCTAATCAGTGAGTTCTTTATCCGTGGTAAATCTCATGCACAGCCATAACGCGGAAACTGCTTTTAAGTGCCATTTTAGGAGTCCTTCCTATGTACCATTACCTCTGAAACCACCTCCAGTGTGGAATATGGCACTGGGCTCTACCACCTCGACAACCCATCTCTAGTGATCTGGGGTGTGTTACATTCATTACACTGCTCGGTAAGCACCAGGTACTGTAGTTAGTGTTCAGCCGAGGTTAAAAAACATTCTAGATTTCAGCTGCATCTTATTTTCCAAATTACCATTGAGGGTAGACCCTTTTGTCCTTCATCCTTCATGCTTCCAGCTAGAGGACGTGCCATTAGAGGGATGTTCCTGGGCACTATTCTGACACCCTGCTCAGGAATTATCTGAGTGCTGAGTACAGGAGAAGACACTTGGCATCCAAGACATGTGCTCTCTCCTGCTCCATGCCATATGTTTTATAAGCACTGCTTCTACAGGGGAGGCCTGTGTGCTGAGTCCCCTGGGGCTGGTTAGTAAGTCTGGTTTAGTCAGGGCTGAAATAGTAGCAACCACACTTGCCAGACCAAAGTCACGATCTGCAACCTAGTTCTTATCAGTAAGAAAGTGAGCATTTCCATCTTTACCTGTCTAACTCCTGCATCTCTCAAACAGGGTAATAGGTGACATGGCATTATTGATCATGAGAAACAAAACCAATTATTGAATAATACCTGTGCTGGTTTGGGTTCAGACATTTATACAGTCATTTCTTCTCTATTCACCCTTTTTTGGTGGGTAATTCCTTTTTTGGTATAATGCTAAGAAAAATGATACTGCACAAAATTGTTTTTTTAATTACTTAGAACATTTCTCTATTATTCAGTGTGTACTTGCATTACACATATCTGGAAGGTCAACAGGATGAAAGACTGGAAATATAAACACAAATAGACAAAAGGAGAGGAAAAATGTAGTGAGACAGCCGGTGAGCAAAGGACAGGCAGGGTGACCCAAATTGGGAAGTAAATAACATGTCTCAAAGACCTAGAATTTGGGAGAATACTTCAAATGCTTATCATTGCAAATTAATTTCAAAGTCAAGCATCCTCTTTCAACAGTTCCTTACTATTCATAGGGAATGTGAACACCTAGACTTGTAGCCTGGCTCTATTTGATGACAAAGGAGACAATTTCCATTGGATTATCTCCTACAACACCCAGAGACATTTCCTCAACATCTTGGCCCATTTTAGCAGCATCATACTTTTCTTACTCAGTCTTTCTGAAGGAAAGCCAGAAGAAATAATCTGTTTTAGAGTATTTTTCTAGCATTGGTGTTTGAAGAAATCTAGATGCAAAAATAAGTAAAACATTATGTCACCACAGTTTTGAACATACAAATTCGGTGTTCATTATGAGTCAAATTCTGTGATACCCCATTCCAAGGGACTGTGAAATTCTTCTTGTCCTATAAAAAGAGCATATCATTATCAGGTCCAAGGTTGGGTCTTAATAATCTTTTTCTTTTTAAATTATTTTCATATCACATGATAGGAAAGTTTTCTTTGTGGCAAGTCTGTAGTTTCACTGTTACTTTTAGTTGTAAATACTGGGTGCTATTGACCTTTTATTCTCAAATGTCATTTTACTGCCTATGTTTAGCAAATGTCAAAGCTGCAGATCTTAAGGACGTTACTTATGAGGTGAAATAAAGTTATAATAATTTCTCACGCCAGTTAGTTACGGAGTTTTCAAAAAGGGATATGTATTATACTACTGAACAATGGTAGAAATATGTCCAAAGATAAACGTAGAAAGAGGTTTTCCCACCTACTGGTGATAAAGGCAAGCTATGTAACCTTTCTAAGTCCTAGTTTCCTCACACATAAAATGTGATAAAACATAGCTACCAGGTTTTCTTGTGAAATAAATGAGATAACTTAGGCACAGGACTTAACTCAGTACCCAATACTGAGTAGGTAGTTAAAAGTGTGGGCTCTCTGGAATTTCATTCTGGCTTAGAACTATAACTCATAACTACTGGTGGTGTTCCTGTTGAGCTTGTCATGATTACTACTGAATAAAAGCTGATAGCAAGTCAAAAGCACATCACATTTATAAAGTTAACACTAATACTGAACACCCAAAACATGCCAGGCACTGTTCTGAGGGCTTTAAATGTCTTAACTCATTAATCCTGAAAACACCTCCATTTTAACATTATCCTATTTACAGCATGATATACAAGAATCCAAAGCACAGAGAGGTTTAGCAACTTCAGCATGTGCACACAGTAAGTGGCTGTGCCACGGTCCAAACCCAGGCAGTCCACCCTTAACCTCAGCATTCTCTCTTCTGCCTCCCTGTGCAAACCCAAAAGTCTTGTCTTGTGCCATAACACACCTTTTGGCAGAG
Organism: Manis pentadactyla; assembly: GCF_030020395.1. Lineage (NCBI taxonomy): Eukaryota > Metazoa > Chordata > Mammalia > Pholidota > Manidae > Manis > Manis pentadactyla. The sequence continues at coordinate 34,726,557 of NC_080023.1, read as the reverse complement.
CCCTGGAACATGGTGAAGGGAAGAACAGATTTAAGAACAGAGAATCTGTGTAGGTAGAAGGTTTTGCAACTATTCTGATGAGCACTCTGGGGCACATAGAAGAGCATTACTAGTTGGAATCAGAAAGAATTCTAAGGTTAATAATGGTTGAGTCCTCACTGTTCAGCCAGGGCTTGAAAGTCTTCAATGATGAGGAAGGACAAATTTCGGATACACTTCAGCACATTTTTGGATAACTCGGAATGTGATGCCAGCATGATTTCTGAGGGATTTCTCCTCATTGGTCCTACTTCTGCCTCTGGGAAGCTGCCCAAATCATGCTCAGGCTGTCTTCCACCCAATTATCCTTGATTATTTTGATATTTCTTGTGTCTCCTCTCAGTCTTCTTTTACCCACACCCAAAGCTTCACAATTGCTTCCATCCATTGTGTCATGGCCGTTAGTATCCTCTCCATCAGGGATCCCTACTTTAGTGGTTAAGAGTTCAGGGATGCAGTGAGAGAGACATTGGTTTGAACCCTGGCTTTGTCTTACTAATTCTGTGACCTTAGACAAGTTTCCTTATCTGTGAGATGGGAATAAGAATACCTATATGATAAACTGCAAGGATGAAATAAGAAATCCCCCAAGAGCTTAGTGTCATGCCTGGTACACAGAACCTGTCCTGACACGTCAGTTGCTTGCAGTTATTGTCATCATCATCATCTTGGCTGTTGGGAGGCTGTGGGGGCATGAAGAGGAATGTGACACCTACTCTGGTCCCGAGTCAGGACAGCACAGGCAGAGCCGGGACCGTCTCCCCGCACACATCATCATTCTAGACCCAGGAATGAGAGCCAAATGCCCGCTTCTCCTTTCTCAACGTGACATATCTGGGATTTGGAGATCTGTTTACCACTCCAAGCATGCTAGTGGTAACAGATTCATGGACCTTGTAAAACATCGTGGAACTCTTCTTGGTGAAAGATATAAAAACTAAGTGATATTTTTCACTAAGAGACGAGGGAAATTCTGAAAACCACGATTGTTTGAAACAATGAAGATACGCAGCAGATGAATACCAGCTTGAAAAAAAATTACAGAAGTAGTTCAACTCCTCCTGTGAGAGAAGTTACTTCTTTCTCTCCTAAAATGTCAACCCATGATGGTGTGCAATCAAATCACTATGCATAAACCAGGAAAATCTTGGCTCAGATAGCTGACCCTCATGAAGAGCAGAATGGTGACAACTTGGAAACAAAATCTTTGCAAATTCGCACAAGCTTTTAAGTGCCAGCAGGCTCACATGTCAAGTCACTTTCCCCACTTACCCAAGATCTAATTCGGGGACATCCTTTATTCATATATTATTCTCTTATTTGTTTTTAATAGGAGCCATTTACCCTTCAAGTAATTCAGATTTCATAAAGACTCAAGAGCTTAGAGTGAAAACTGACATCAGTCATGCTAACTCTATTGAAGTTACTGTGAAGTTTCAGGACTAGAATACATTCATTTCTCTGAGGAGAAAGCAGGGAGTCATCTGTTTTCCCCCATAGAACTGAACACAGACCCTTAACCAAATTATGTCCTCAATAATTATTTTCTGAATAAATGTTTCTGAATTGTAGAAAAGCTGGCCTTTATTTTTCACTGTATTGACCTTGAAAAATAAGGCTTATGTGACAACCAGGAGTCCTCTCTACAGAAAGTTGTAAATAGTCTTGCTCTGAGTTCTCTTCCCAGCTCTGACAGCAGGGAAAATGGGTAGAGCAGTCCTTGGAATCAGCCACCTGAGTTCTGATTCCAAGTGCATCATCTTGGGGAAATTACCTCACCTCTCAGTTCTCCTTCCCTCACTTGTAAAATGGGGACAATAACATTACTTATACTTCTAGGCTTGTTATGACAAGTAATAGAAATATATAAAGTACTTAAGATACACACACACATATATTTAATATATAGATTACTTAGGGTAATCTTTTGGCCCACAATAAGCAATCAGTATAATATTAGCTATTTTTTTTATTATTTACATGTCAAGGGGCCTCGGGGCAAGGCACTTAGCCACTACACCATTTCCTCTTGTGTAAAGAAAACAGGATGAACACAATTCCAATTGTTCTCCTGTTCTCAGGTGGGACCACTGAAGTCCCTAATGAAGGGACCAGTAAGGAGTCCAGGAGTCCTGACCTAGAGGGAACTGACAGGACCCCAGATGGAAAATTTTCTGATTGTTGGTATGAGAATGTGAAAGTAGGTAAAATGTAACGGTTTTCTGTTTTCATCTCTAAGATAGATTATTTTAGGACTTAAATAATAAAATCTGATGCTACCTGACTAGTAAGAGGAAAGCTGCTCTGTATACACCTGACTTGGAGGTGGGGGGCTTATAGGGAGGGACAGTGGAGCCCTGCTGTGCAAGGCGGTCACAGGCAATGTTCGCACACCTTTGCAGGCTGGGAGAGCACAGGTGCTGTTCTCCAAGGCAAAGCTGCTTGTCAAGCCACTGGCTTGGTGGGTTTCCCCAGAATTTCTCAGTAAATTTTATTGACTCAGGACAGTGGAGAAAAGAAACTTACCCTTTTATTGAGTATCTATCACTATGAGTAATTTAATTCTGCCCTGTTGTATAGGAAAAATATTGAAATCTATCTGCAAATATCTGGGTTGGTTACCTGAGTCTGAGAGATACTCTCTTCACTTTACAAGCTATTTGTGGTGCTATGATTATCTATGCTCTAGATGTATCTCTGGAAGGAATAACATACATGGAATATGGACATCAGGATATTGAGCACTTATTGTGTGCCCACACACTGCTGGCCATTTTGTGTATACCATCGTTTAATCCATACAATAACCCATGAATGTATGACCACTAGGTCTCCCAGACCAAGGACACTGTGTTGGCGAGCTGTGTGACTTGCACACTGTCACAGGTGGCGGCCCTGAGATTTAATCAAAGGTCTATATGGCCCATAGTTTTAACCTTCAACTACTAAATGCAGAAGATGAATCTTCATAACCAAAACACCGTTTGAAGTGTACAAGACAATCCTTTCCAGAGTTTCATTTGGAGAGGAAAAAATACCCATCCTCTAGAATTGGTGCTGCTCAATTTAATCTAATGAAGAATGTTATAATTGGGGATTAAACCCTTTCATAATGCTCTGCCAGTGTACTATCACTGCCCATGTCATTTTCAAGATCTTTTCTATCAAATATCTATAAATGCTGGTAAAAGGGAAAGTAAGAAAACTTCCCAATGGCCCAGACAGAGATATACTTTCTCCCTGAAAGAGATATTCAGATATCTATCTAGTAAGAAGGTAATTCTGTCAAACCCTTACCTCTCAGATGCGATCAACACTTACTTCCAGACTCTAGCCTAAGTTTTCCAATTTTAAATGTTTCCATACCAGTAATCACAGCCATAGTAGAATATGTAATAATCCAGATACTAGAGGTAACAATCTTATATTTAGCTTCAGATTTTGCTATCTGATCACATGATTTATTTGAAGTCTAAATTAATTTCCTTTAGGACAGCATGACTGGGCTCATGATTTTCATGACAGGTCAAAAAATACTTCCTTTTTATTTAAATGTTTCACTACAACTGTTATCCTACTACCATACTATTGACATTTCCCTTTCCTTTCACTTCTAGATGAAAACTTTGCTAACTGGCATTCTTGCCAACTTCATCAGATGTTATTGGAGACAAAGGAAACCAAACCACAGCTCGCCTGACTCACCCTCACCATACTGAAGAGGAGAAAACTTCCCACACATTCTAATCATTCAACCTGGGGTAAGATGACAACGTTATTATTAATTTATATATTTTTTAGGATTCTCAAAAAAATTTTTCTGTTTGAAGTACAGTCAACATACATTTTATTAGTTTCAGTTGTACAACATAGTGATTCCACAAATCTATACATTACAAAATGCTTGCCACAATAAGTGTGGTTACCATCTGTCAGCATACAAAGTTATTACATTCCCTGTGCTGTATTTTCATCCCTGTGACTTACCATATGACCCAGTAATTCCATTTCTGGATATTTTCCCTGAAAAAAGCAAAAATGCTAATTCAGAAATATATATGTGCTCCTATGTTAATCACAGCATTATTTACAATACTAAGATACAGATGCAACCTAAGTGTCCATCGATAGATGAATGGATAGAGAAGATGTAGTGTGTGTGTGTGTGTGTGTGTGTGTGTGTGTGTGTGTGTGTGTATACATACACACACACACACACTACATACACATACACATGCACACACTGGACTATTACTCAGCCATAAAGAAGAATGAGATCATGCTCTTCACAACAACATGGATGGACCTAGAGTGAAATAAGTCAGATGGAGAAAGCCAAATACCTAAGATTTCACTTACATGTGGAATCTAAAACATAAAACAAACCAATAAAACAGAAAATAAGAAAAACTGTAAAAGGAAGCAAAGAGTTTGTAAAAAGTGCTCACTAAAAAGTGAAGAAGTGGTTTATTAACCACTATGCAAAGCAGGCTGGGGACTGAGACTGGACCCTGACTCTTTTGCACCACAGGCTCAGCCTTGGTGCTATAGCAGCATCTGGGAAAGGCCACTCTGGCTACTTTTCAATCTTGCTCAGAGACTCCTGACAGAAGCAAAAGTGAAGTAAAGCCCCAAATCCGCAAGCAATAATGACCCTGCCTCTAAAAGAGGGTAAGATATGCAGAAAATGTTTTATAATCAGAATTCTCTCTAGACAGAAGCTGTTTAGAGGCCTTTGGGGAGATTTCTGAGGATTCCTAAATACCATTTCAAGCAAATGTTTATTGAAGTGTGTGCTCTTGTGACATCCTTCTATTTCTTCACTGTATAATTAGGAGGCATAAAGAACAGAATGATTGGGTACTGTTCCCGTTCTGCTATGACTTTAGCCTCTTGATCAAATTCCTGATAGGAGTTTACTTTTCCAATGTCAGTGGAATTTTTTAGGAACATCTATTTCTTTCTTTTTCATGATGCTTGGTCCTTATTTTAATGGCCCAGAATACGAATTTAAGATTAAGAGAGATTTAGACAATTTTATAGCCTAGTTTGTCATACAGGATAATAAAGCACACAAACTTCCCCTTGAAAACCATAAATAAGACTCGAAAGCTCCATATTTATTTATGGCCTTCTTCTCAAAACCACACATACAAGTGCAGTGAATATACATTTTAATTAGTTTATTTGTATTCCGCTCATGCATTGCCATGCTGAAAGAACTTCAAAATCATCATCATTTATGAACAAGCCGTGACTCACCAAGATTTACAAAGCAATCAGCGGCAAAGTTAATTGGAATCTAGATTTCTAACACCTACAGAAAAATCCATGCAGTTTGGGAAAAAATACAGCCAAGGAAGCAAGACTAAATTTAAGTGTGGTATTTCTAAACCAGAGAGGGAGACAGGGAGAATAATTTACAGAAGATTTGAATATGTGTCAGGACAGTGTTGTTTCTTTTCCTTTCACATTTTGGTTGGCTGGATTAGGCAATACAGGGTCAGGAAGAGTCTGGCAACTTCTACAGACCCAACTCACCACTTGGATCTTCTTACGGGCCTGAAATGTCCTGGGGTGGAAAAGAGAACAGTTGTGTACCCAAATCCACAAAAGATTGCAGAGAGGGGAGTACATGAGGTTGAAGCCTCAGGAGAAGCATCTGGATTTGAGGGAGAGGAGAGCCGTGGTTTTCCTTCAGATCTATGTGCCTCAAAAGCCTGGACTTCCATCATTAAGAGGGTGTTGCCTTCCGTCATACCCTTATCATTATATAAGGTAAATCACAGTCAGCCCTGTGTGGTCATAAAAGTTTTGTTAAGGAACTTGAAGTCTTTAATGTTGTACTGAGGGGCAGGAGAGTAACGGAATTTCTGCTGTGTGACAGGAGCTTTGACAAAGCCCAGGAGGAACAGCAGGGAAGAGATGGACGTGAGAGACAGGATTTAGGTAGAATTTATAGGGCTCTGAAATGACTGAATGTAGGGGTGAGTGTTAAGCATGCCTTTCAAGCATGATGGTTGTAAAGATGGTGTTCCCTTTAAGAGAAATAGGTTAATAGGGGAAATAAGGTATGCTGATACAGGAATGCACTATGAGATTAGTAATGTTTTCAACAGAATGAAATTGAAGAATTGTCAGGAACACAGAAAATGAGGAAACAAAGCCCCGGAGAGAGTTTGGAACTGACGATACATACTTGGGAGTCCTTGGTAGGTGGACTTGGGCTCCTCATCATGTAGACAGTGGTTGAAAAGAAGGGAGTAAGCAGGATTGTCAAGGGAAAGGAGGTAGACTGTCAAGAAAGACCAAGGACAGACCTGAGGAAATGTCTGCACTGGGTGGGGCAAGGGGACATACAAAGGAATGATAAAAGAGAACTAGAAAGTGTAGAGTTGCAAATCAAGAGCAAAGGTAATTTCAAGAAGGGATTGGTCAGTGGTATCTATCATGGAAAGTAACTGATGACCTCTAGTAACTCAGAAGATAGGCTTACTCCAGTGGTACAGGTGTAAGTCAATAAAGGGTTAAGACATGAGGAGATAAGGAGGAAATGGGTGCTGTAAACGCAGAGTATTTTTGCAACAAGTTTGTCCCTGAAGAAGAAGATAGAGGATAGAGGAGATGGAAGTTGGAGGGTACAACCAGGTTCAGGAGAGGGGTTATTAAAAGACAGGTCTGGATAGATTTGTAGGCTGAAGGGAAGGGGCTAGTGGTGAGAAGAGGGATGGAAAATATAAGTGAGACAGGCTACAGTGCGACCTGGTTCAGGAAGATTCTAGGAGAAAGTAACATAAAGACAGGATTAGGGCAGAAGGAAAACAGGACATGGGCTCCAAAGGACATCTGAGACAGAGAGGAAGAAAACTGAAGGTGCTTCTGAAAGAGGACTTGAAGCTGGATTTTCAATTAACTTCTAATATGTTTTAATGGTCACAATAGCAAGAGTTTTATTTTAAAATCTACTCTTCTTAGAGGGCTATGTCTAAATTACAAATTTTTTTAAACCGTACCTTCCAGAACATGCTGTCAATAACCTGCCCCCTGCCCTGCAAAACTAACCTGCCAAACTAGGCAAAAGACTTACTTTCTTCAGCTATAAAAACAATGCATTTTAGGGTAATACATAATTTTTAAAAAACTCAAAAATCTGCATGTGTTTGACAAACCTAAATTTCCTTATTAGTAAATCAACTGTTTAATATCATTTTAGATGGTGAAGACACCTTAGTTGAAATGAATGCTGAAATTCAAAATCCAGTAATTTTCACAAGGAAAGAACACTGCTTGCATTGGGATTATATACAGGAAACCTCCTCTTTAAAGCATTTATGGCATTAATTCAATCACTCATGAAGCAAGAATTATGTCACACACCAAAGGGATTGATAGAAAATTGTCCCTAAATTCCATAGAGTTTACTGTCTCAAGAAGGAGAAACACAAAACTCATCTTCCCTAAATACAACAGGGTTGACCTGTCATAAGGAACTACACATGGGGTGTGGGAACCCCTTGGAAGTGCCTTACAGAGGCTTCAGTAAAGTGCTGTGGGCTAGGTCTCCAAGGAGGACTTCTGGTTTGCCTGTCTGAAGAGGGAACGGGCATGATGGGTAATGGCTTTGGGCGGTGGGGGGAGTGGGAATTAAGGAATAGGAAATGAGGCTGGGAAAAGACTGTGGAAAAGAATATGGATTGTATCCTGTTGGGGAACGGAAACTATCACAGCATTTGGACTGGGAAGGAGCATAATCAGAAATCACTACCTAAGTTGTTTTAAGCCATTTCCTTAGCCAGTGGCTCAATAGGTACCTTCCTAAATCCCACCTCTCCTCCTTTCTTAGGGAAGTTCCACAAGATCTAAGGCAGGATAAAGCTCTCATTCCTGCTTTTACAACTCTAAAAGACACATTTTGAAGGTCTTTCATTGTTTTAATGTTGGTGTCCATTGTTCATGACTCTTTAGAGAAGAATGAAATGATCTGAGAGTTGTCATCAAAGTGTCATCAAAAGCACATGCATTTATTTTGTCTGTTGTGTATGTAGCAGCTATACTTACAGCTTTAAATGAACCTTGACAGTCAGGCACTGTGAGGAGTCCCTGAGGAACTACCACCAGGCTGGCGCGTGTAGGCACCACAGTCAGACTGAGAATCTGCAACCCTTAAAACGTGTTAAACATCAGTTTTCACAGGAGGTTGAATTCAACATGGGGAGAGTTAGAAAAAGAGTATGTGTTGGTGCCAAGTTCAGCTCCCCAGCATTCCTGTTCAGCTCCTAAGCTCACATTTGAAGGTCCCACAAAAGCCCCATGCTGACTGACTCACCTTCATTAGAGTACAGTTTAGCACCTGCCCTGGGGGATTCAATTTGCTACTCCACCTTCCCCCAGGGGGTCTTATCTGAGGATCCCTTCCAAGCATGCAGCGGGCAGAGAGAATTCTGCGAAATCATCTTCCTCCCCACCTTAAACTGCCAGGGGTGTTTCAGCACCTTGGTGACCACAGTTGTACTAGTTTTGCCCAGCAGGCCACACATTGTTAAGGATTCTGACCACCAATTATTTACACACACACACATACACAGCAGCTATCAATTTTAAAATATACATATTTTAATGCCTTTGCACGACTCGGGACTATTTATTGAAAAAGAAAAGCATCAGTTTAAACTTCCTGGGATATATTTTCAAAGAGGAGACCTGGATTTTCTAAATAATCTCTCCCAATGCTTGTAAGTTCCAAATTTGTAAGAAAGTGGGGCTGTATTTTTTTAATGTGCTACTAAGTACACTAAATAGTACATGGCGCTTCCACATATAACCTACTTTATAGGGATTACAACATAGTTTCACATTTATCTTTGCTTTTATTGCTGGTCACAATGACTACTTGATGCCTAGTCCTTATAAATGTAGGCAATTCGTCTGTCCTCATATTGTTGCTATGGAAAAAATAAGAACCACTTTACAACAGCTCATTGATGATACAGTTTGCAACATTGGAGGACAAGGAAGTTCTGTGTTTATTATGTGTCAAGATTGTCAAGCAATCACTAATCAGAGATATGTACCACTGATAGTCATTAGCGATAAACAGAATTCTGAATGGAGTGGCTGCCTTTAGAGTAGATAGGCTATACAAGGGGCTCTATTAACCTAGCTGGGTAATCAAACCAAATACTTTGCCTTTATTTAAGGGAGGTTTCCTAGAAAAAGTGGCTCCTAAAATAGATTTTGCAGAATGTGTGAATGATGTAATTTTATCTTAGAAACCTTACATCTTAGTTCCAAGGACACTCTCCAAATCACTTGATTAAAAGGGTAATTCCCCAGTTTCTTCCCACCATTATGAGAGAAAGCAAACAGAAAAAGAGGAAAATGCTCAGGCTTCAGAAGTGGATTCAAATCCCATTTCCACTGATGCTTCACATACAGGACTTTATTAATTTATCTGACTCTCCATATCCTCAACTGTAAATGGCAATTGATAATATAACCTACCTCTCAGCAGATTCCAAGCAATATATGTAAAGAGCCCAGTGCCTGGGCAAATCATGAGCACTCAAAAAGTGGTACTGGATAGTTGACAGCAGAGTTAACTATAAAAACGTGGAACCAGGTATTTAGATACTGGCTGTTAATCTCTACATGTTATATTTTCCCAATAGCCACATGGCTAACTTCTTACTCTTTTCAGATCCTTGCTCAACTATTACCCTCTTAAGGAGGCCTACACTGCTATTTCAGTCACTCTATTTAACGGGACAACCCATAGCTATTTCTTCCAACATTTTATGGTCATCTAGCGTACTCTATAATTTTCTTATTTACTAGTTAAAAAGTTTTTTATTATCTGTTTTCCCATAGCATATAAGTGCCTTTACTCTATATATGCCCCTTGAATATAAGAGTAAAAGTCCCTTGAGTTCTATAAGATTGTAAGAATAGCATTCGAGGACAGGAGCTTTGTTTTGCCTACTGATTTATTTCCAGCACTTAGTAGACTCTTGATATTGAAGGAATGGAAGGAGAGCTTTGCTTGGGTTTGTTTTGCCTTTGAATGTGGGGTCAGTGGAAGAGGGGTCATGCTTCCTCACAGTACCCACAATGTATCGGCTTTAGTGTCATGGCAGGCCTGAGGGCCTTCTAACCAGGCATCCAGAACCAACAGAAGGCATTTAACTGGCTTTGGCAGAGGCACACCAGGCAGTGTGAGTGACAGAAAACTCTTCTAAGATAAACATCAGTATGCACACCATGCTCCCCTGCCTAAAATCCTTCACACATTATGCCCGCCAAGTGGCCCAAGGGAAGATGTTTGAGCTTTCCATGAAAACAGTAGGAAGTTCTTGCTAAATCAACAACACCATGAGTGTGATGTCAATCAAGTTCATAATGTTCAACAGAAACCTGCTTTTTGAAATTTGTGAACAGTTTCCACATCCGCTAACTATTCATGCCTTGTCCAAAGCAGATGTGACAACATCTCACCAAAATATCAATCAAATGGCAATGACTGGAATTTTAATCAACTCCAGGAGTTCTCAAAGAGAATGGAGAGACTTCCATAGCAAAAAGATGCTACATAGCTGATAATGCCTTTTAATCCTGACTGCTAAATTAGCATCCACCCTACCTTGCTGCAATTACAGCACAAATTCCACAAAAGCAAGGACTATGGCAGTATCTTGTTCCCTGCACAGTGCCTGGCACCTAACACATGATAAATATGTACTAAACAAATGAATTAATTTAGTTAATTCAATACATATCTCAAAGACCCTTTATGAAACCCAGTTGACACAATTCAAGGATTATACAAAGATTTTATTTAACAGGATGGATGAGACTTGGCAGCAATATATATGGAGAAAGATCTGAGAGATTTTGTTTTTCTCAAGCCTGACATGAGATGAGGGGCCAACTGTGCAATTCATCTGCTAAATAAGCTAGTGCCATCTGAGCCCAAATTAACAATTAACAGAAGCAGTGTATCCAGATAATAAGAAATAATGGTTCCTTTACATTTTTAACTGGTCAAACCACACCAGCTGTCCAGGTTTGAGTGCATGTTTAAAGAAGAATTCTCATATAATGGTGAATAGTCAAGGATCTAAGTCTCAGAGGTGACAGTGGACAGAATCAGGTAGCAGGAGACATGCCTTGGATAGCCAGCTGGAGCGAAAAAGACAAGTGAAGGAGCACTGGACCAGCCCCGCCGCCTTGGCTGACAGCCAGGTCACTTCCCTGACATGCGAGCGAGCATGTCCTAAGAAAGGAGGAGAGGTGGGATTTAGGAAGGTACCTATTGAGCCTCCAAAGTGAGCGGGCGCCTCCAAACCTCAGCAGACCCACCGAACTAACCATCTTAGTTGTGGGAGCAATAAACACATTTTACACTCTTGAGGTTTCTGTGGTCATTTGTTACATAGCTTAATTGCAACAATAGATAACTGGTGCAAACAGAAACAGGGGACATCTCTCATTATATAAGAGGAAGGAAAAGAGCTCTATTTCCTTAGGTGATGAGAATGGAAAAGTTGATGTAAATCCTTAGTGGCTCTCAAGATGAAAAACTTCACTCTAAGAAAATGGGAGCTTTATAAGGATCAGAGCCATCCATCAAGTGAATAGGCTTTACTGAATCTGAGCTTGGAAACCAACAGAGCCAATCACTCTATCATGGTTTCAACAGGCCTAGGCTGTTGCACCTGGCCTGCCCTGGCTTAATATTAGTCAGGGACCTTTTTTTGGTTTGTTTGTCATCCCTACATATTCAGATAATAGCACAGGATCTAGCACATAGTAGGTATCCAATAAATATTTGTTAAACCCAAAAGAATGAAAGATGGCAAGGCTGGCCTCCAGTCCCTGAATCTAGGAGGGTAAATTGTTAAAATTGGGTTCACAAGCCCCACAGATCTAACTAAATATTTTTTTAAGTTTTTTTCAAGCTTCTGAGAAAAGGAATGGGAGGCTGAGTGTCTAGGAGAGGTAGAAGTAGACGAAATTGAATATTTTGTGGCATCGGACTCTAACATAATCATATTTATAACTTTCACAGATTAGTGAGAAGGAGCCTAGGAGCGTCAGGAGCAAGAAACAAGGAGAAGGCACTGATTCTACGAGAGTAAGAGCAAGTTGATGGCATTCACCAACATACTGGGCTTTGGGCTCATGCTTCCAGCCGTCGGCAACCTTCTTCCACACAGGAGGACCCTGATGCAGGCTTAGCAGATGCCATATTTTAAAGACTGGTACATGAGGATATAAGGATATCTAATTTCATCTCATATTTGCATCTTCCTCCTGCCCAGTGATAGCAAAACAGACTCACTGGGGACAATTCTCAGTAGTGGCCATTTTGGTTTGATAAGAGCAACTTCACATTTCATGACACATTTGGGTAAAGAAACGCAGAGCTCACTAGGGTTACTTTGCCCTTTAGGAAATTTCAAGGAGTGAGCACTGTTTTGCATGGTCTCTAATGAGCCTGGCAATGGAAAGCAAAGCTATTAAAATATCCATGATGATGAGAGTTCAACTAAACTCATGAACCCTGTAGACAATGCTAGAGGGATGAAAGACACTTATTTCCCCCCACAAGCCATCTGAATTCTTATGTAATTGTACAAGTAACCTGACCGTGGCTTTAAAAATTTACTTTTTTGTCTTGAATGTTGTCAATTTCCTATCACAGAGGTAGAAAGCAGAAGAAACTCTGTTTTTAGAATCAGTTAGTCTCCTATAGAAAGACTTAGGGAAGGAATTTCTTTTAAACCTAGATGTTAAGGATAGGCTTGTTCATAAACCAGTATGACCGTGCCTCATGCAAATGAAAACTTTATCATCCAGCATGTTTTCCCTTTTGCTGTGGCTGTCAGGAAACTCAGTCAAGTCTGTGCTCCAATTATAGAAATTAAATAAGATATTTACCCTTTGGTTATTTGATGTTTTCCATGGACAAAGGTTTTATTATTTCTCCTCACCATATCTTTATTTTTCCTCAGAAGCAGAATAAACCATGTTAGCCATACACTCATATCAAGAGAGGCCACATGAAGCATTTCTCTAAAATACTCTCTTTTTCAAGATTGTCTTCCACATCTCCATATGTTTCTGTTCTTCATCTGGCTGTTAGTGTTTTTGTTGTCATGGCACTTAATATTTATACAAACAATAAAAAGCAAAGGAGCAATTGCTGCCCACTTCCTGTCAAGTCTTAGACATTCAGGCCAAGTGGTATGTGATTGACTCCAACCCGATGCACCCAGAGATGGTGAGATAGGAAGGCCTGGAGCTGTTTACTCGAGGTCATTTAGAAAGTGGAAGATTCCTTTTCTAAATGCCTAGGGGAGTAAAATGAGATAAGGGTATCAAATTATTTTTCCTTACCAATCCAGTCAGCACACATTAATTGAGCACTTACTACATATCAGCCATATAAGAAAAATTAACTAGTTAGAGTCTATACCAAACTTCAGGTCCTACCTTCCTGTAAACAGGAAGTAGATTTTTAAACATCAGAGTGAAAAATAGAGGACATGAGTAATTGAGCTGCACTGAGGATACAGGGGATGAAACCTGTCATCTCCTGTAATTTGAGTATGTAGTGAAGTTTTATATTTGAATACAGATAGCATTATTTGGAATCTAAGACAAATCAGACAGGGATTAGATTAAACTGTAGTATCTCACTAAATAAAAAGAATCTATTTGCAAATAAATAATTATTTGATCACAAATTCATATTCACACCCAACTCTAAGTAAATCTGGCCTTTTAAATGCTTAAGGAAACTTATTGTTTAAAAGCCTCTCTTTACTTTACATGCTTAAAAAAACTAAAAACAAAAACAAAAGTATCCTTCTTTGAAAAATGTACCATAACTTAGCTTTTCATTAGTCACAAAGGTACCTGTGAGAGTAGTGAGAAATGAACTCAGGCGATGGAATGTGGTAGGTAAGAGCAGGCTTCAGTTTGAACCTCAGCTCTGTCACACACCAGCCAGGCTACTCTGGCCGAAAGTTTACCCTCCCTGTGCTTAGTTTCTTCATTATAAAATGAGGGTACTATTACATCCTTCCTGTTGTTACTGTAGAGAGGAAAAGGGAAAAAAATAAATGCTTAGCAATGTGGTATAATAAAATGACTAAGGACAAGGGTATGGCATCACATCCTGGATTCAAATTCCAGCTCAATCCTTCATTCATCCTAAGCATACACCTCACATCCCTGTCGCAGTTTCCCCATCTATGGAAGGAGGATGCTAGTTGCAACTACTTTGTTGGGTTACTGTGAGGAATAAATAATAGATGTAAAGTGCTTAGCATATAACAAGCACTCATTATCCAACTTAATAGAATAATATCTGACATACTGTAAATACTAAATGAGGGGTAATTAATACTAACAGTATGGAAAAGACACTCAATATCACTGATGCTCAGGGAAATGCAAATCAAAACCACAATGAGATGTCACCTCACACCTGTTAGAATGGCTATCATCAAAAGACAAGAAATAAAAAAAGTGTTGGTGAGGACGTGGAGAAAAGGGAACCCTTGTGCACTGTTGGTGGGAATGTAAATCTGTGAAGCCATTATGGAAAATGATTTGGAGGTTCCTCAAAAAATTAAAATGGAACTACCATATGACCCAGAAATTCCACTTCTGAGTTTCATTTGAAGAAAAAAACCCTAACTTGAAGATGTATGTACCCCATGTTCACTGCAGCATTATTTACAATAGACAAGATAGGGAAACAATCTAAATGTCCATCAACAAATGAATGGATAAAGTAAAAATGGTAAATGTTGTATAAATATACAATGGAATATTACTCAGCCATGAGAAAGAAGGAAATCTTGCCATTTGTGATAACATGGATAGACTTTGTGGGCAATGCTAAGTGAAATAAATTAAGCAGAGAAAGACAAATACCATCTGATTTCACTTACAGATGGAATTAAAAAAGAAAACAAGCTCATAAATACAAGGACAGATCAGTGGTTGCCAGAGTAGGGGGTAGGGGATGGGTGAAGGGAATCAAAATGTACAAACTTCCAGCTATAAATAAGCCCTGTGGATATAATGTACTGCATGGCAATTATATAGCTAGTAATACTGTACTGCATATTTGAAAGTTACTAAGAGAGTAGATCTTAAAAGTTCTCATACCAAAAATAATTCTGTAGCTTTGGTGACAGATGTTAACTAGACTTATTGTGGTGATCATTTTGAAAGATATACAAATATCAAATCATTATGTTGTACATTCACCTGAAAGGAATATAATGTTGTATGTGAATTATGCCTCAACAACAACAAAAATACTAAAAATAAAATAAGCCAAAAAAAAGCAAGCCATATGGGGCAGAATGGGAAGAGATAGGGATCATAAATCTTCACGGGTAGAAAGGTCTTAGGAATCGATCTGTCCTACTGTTATTTGACAGATGGGAAAACCAAGCAACAGTAAGTGTACCATCCAAAGCCCCTCAGCTCTGGGGGGCAGAGCCTGGACTTTGGACTTCTGATCCACACGGCCTCCTTAGTCTTCCTGCCTTCAGGGTGATGACACTGCAAGCCAGTTTCAGGAAAATGGAAACCAGTTTTTCACATCTATTCTCCAAAGGGAAAAAACTAGATGAGGATCTGGGGGGTAGAACAAAGAGAGAGCAGCTATTGGCAACAAGACAAAACTGAATACTGTTCTTCAATATGGGGTATATCTGGAAGGCATCAGGATTTAATTTTTGGTGAAAGTGGCCAAGGACTTTTAAATTAAAAATACAGCCATGAGAAATAAGAAGGGCTTTGGGGAATTACATACTGATCAGTTACACTTTTGAACAGGGCCAGTTAATAGAGTTATTAATCATACAAACAAAACTCCCAATTTTTTAAATAAGAGAAAATTTCTCAAGAGACTATATTTAATAAGGTCTTTGGTGGTAGATGGCAAAGAAGTTCTTGTGGATGAGTTTCTCATTAACAGGTATTTCCAAAATCGTGTTGAGTAATTGAGTGATCACTGCTAAATACTTCAAAGGAAGAGACCGTTCAGAGCATTTGG
Source organism: Manis pentadactyla (assembly GCF_030020395.1). Classification (NCBI taxonomy): domain Eukaryota; kingdom Metazoa; phylum Chordata; class Mammalia; order Pholidota; family Manidae; genus Manis; species Manis pentadactyla. Next base: position 34,710,440 of record NC_080023.1, on the reverse strand, counting down.
TTCAACACCACCATTTTATGAGGAACAGAAACAGACAGAACAAGGGTGACTTGCTCAGAGTGACTTGGTTAGTTTAGTTTCAGGGCCTTGTGGAGAGGGCTATGGCTTCAAGTGAGCCTTCCTTACAAGCTCACTGAGAGCTTATAAGATGCCAGAAGACACACTAAGTTGATACATATACCTTTATTCCTCACAAATCAATGAGTCAGGTATTATTATGCCATTTTACAGATGAGAAAACAGAGGTTTCAGGATGGATGAGAGTGACACTACTTCTATCAGCACCATTATCATTGCTACCTTTTTCTGAGCACATACAGTGCTCTAGGTAATCATGCCAGTTTTACCCTAATTAGCTCATTTAATCCTTACACGTCTCTCAGGGATTTTTTATTTAAAAAAATAGAGAAGGGTGAGGGTTTCATTCTACTCTACACAGAAGGCAGTTTGCTATGCATGTGTAACAATATATCACCAATCTGCCTAGAAATCTATTGACAAAGTCTGGGAAATCTTGATGAATAAATAAGTAAGCCAAGCAGGAACACTTTCTTATTTTTTGTAAAGCATTCAGTCCATTGTTAATACTTTATGTTGGATTTAACCAACATTACTGTTGGGCCATCTAAACCATGGGCAAAAAAATTAAAACGCCAAATAAGTATGAAATGAAATGGATATTCTTAACTGAATAATTTTGTCTTTCAACTGCTTTAAAACATAACCTCTGTGTTTATTGAACTTTTTGCAAAGCCAAACCCATGACTTTTTCAGTTGATATTTTCTGATCAACCATAAGAGTCTATCACTCACTCACTTAATGACAAATAAGCATTTAATAAAACAGCATAGCTCCAACACCTTCTAACTCAAGTTCCAACAGTTTCTTGGGAGGAAAAGCCAAAGCCATCAGTCAAGGTCAATGTAAAGTTTAGAGATGGTTGACATGGTAGCTGTCCAATCATTCTTGCTATGATTTGTTTAGCAAAGCTCTCTGTTTACCATTCCTGCTGATGGTTGCCCTCACTGTCCACAGTAACTCTTCTCTCATACAAACAGGAAAAAACCACTCAAATTCTTTCTTACATAACATTTTTTTTATTACTGTTTTTCTTTTTTAAAAAAAATTTTGTGGGAGATCCAGAACTCAAAGAGCCTTGATGGTTTTTATCAGTTCCATTAAATGTCAGGGGCAGGAAATAAAAATATTTTGCTCTTCCGACCCAAATACAATACCCCTTTGTGAAGTTGCTAAGAAGCTAGAAATAGCAAATCTGGGAAAAATTTCAGGTGAGAGATATGCATCAAAATACTTCATTTTGCTAAAAATATCTCTATGTTGGTCTTAGCATTCCAACTCACACCACACTGCAGCTTGGGATGGTGAATGAAATCTGCTTCGCTCTTTTATTGGCGGTAACTCTGAGGTTATACAAAGGAGTAAAGTAACCTGTCCCATGACACTGAAATCCCTGCAGGCACTCGTCAGTTCAGAGTAGCTGTTTTCAGAATGGAAGCAAGAAGGAAGAGAGACCAATTCAAGTTACTGCATCTCTGTTACCTGGCAACTGGAGTTGAGATCAAGGACCCAAGAGGTAACTTAGGCAAGCTGGAAGTCCCACAAAGCTGAACCCATGACAGTATAGCTTGCGCAGTCCTAATCAGATGGCCCCCATAGGTAAATGAGGCTCCCTAGGAAGCACAGCCATCTTAATGGCAGCAGGACTGTTTAGTGTCCAGAGATGAACCTGGTGGCAACAGATGCGTGTGGTCCAGGGTAGGTTCCATTGTTCCAGCCTCACAGCAGTGGAGACACATGAGAAAAGATAAAAGAAAAGAAAGACTTGGCCTTGGGGAGCGGGGTGAACTCAATGGAATAATTAGGTAAGTATTGGCACCCAGCAGCTCCTGGACTCCTCTCCTCTGCGGGCTTCTCCCTGCCACCCCAGAGTCTCCCAGTCCCAACTGTTCCCCTCAACAGGAGTAGAAAATAGAGGACAGTGAAGTTTTCTTTAAGTCAAGCCAAGAAAAGCATTGCAAGGTTAAGAACACAAACGGCCTCAAATATCTTGCTACTGAGGTTCTTTTTTATAAATTTCAGTGTACACAGACACACACACAAGAAAATTCACTTATAGTCAAAGGGTTCATGAATGTTGACAATCCTTCAAGGAGTCACTATGTTCTTAAACTCTTTCAAACAGTTCTATTTGTTTTCACAAGGGTCATAGATTTATTTTATAGCAGTTTATCTTTCAGCTGCCCACTACAAGCCAAGGCCTGACACAGGAGGCATCCAGTGTGATCATGGGTTTGAGCGGAGGCGGCTGCAGGGGCAAGGGTGGGGAGTCAGGAATACAAAACCATGTGTTCACCATGTTATTTGCTGTAGAAATGTGTGTCCATAGGTGAAAAGGCTGAATTTCAGATGAAAATATAGAAGTAAACATCTGGAGAGGGGACATCTCCATGCCAGCCTTATTGATGTGCCCCTTAAATCTGTCACCCATGCAAAAAATAACTAGAATCTGTGAGGTGATCGGGTGAGTGAGCATTCACTTAAGATACAGTAACATCTTGCTACCAGTGATAAAAACCTATCACAAAATAAATATACGCCACATGCTTTCTAGAAAAGTATGAAACAGAAAAGCCTTTGTTTCTTTAATTAGAAAACCTGGCCCAGATGTCAGAACCCTGAGTGTATCACTCCTCTGGGGCTCAGAAGCCTTTCAGGAGGACGGAGATGCTGGACAGAAAAATTCGGATGGTGACAACATCCCTTCATATGCTGCCCAGTGAATTGCGCTCATAACGCAGACAGAAAGACCGCAAGGCCACATTTCAGTCTACTGGATAAAATACTAGCCTTGATCCCTGTGCCCAAAGAAAAAGAAGAAAACTTCACTTTGGGACAGAATGGGCCTGAAGTTTAACTGTGCTATATTAAATCTGGCCTGTTGTCTTGTTTGAGTAAATTTCATGAAAAAGATAAAACTTTTAAAAATCTAAGTTCCTTCAGGAATAAAATACTGTCTGTGCAGTAGCTCAAAGATGTCCCTGACACCACATTCAAGCCTCTCCTGTTATTTTATGTTTGTATATTTAAATCTAGAAACATAGGTTAACATATTCCTGTTAAAAGCACATAAAAATATACAATGTGTATATTTATAGTAAAAACTAAATACTTTAAGCTGAATTAGACATGCTGTGCCTTGAAGGACCCCAGTCATCTTAGAGACATATAATCCTCACTGGGGAAGGATGTGCCAGATCCGCCAAGAGAACTAACTCGCATCTCTTAGACATAGTTCCATGTGTCATTTTCTCCATCATAAATCACAAAATGCTCCCTCACAAATCACAGACTTCAGCTTTCACTGAACCAACATATTATTTACCAGAAAACATGTTATGGTACCAAAGATAGGCAGGTAATTGCTTCTGGAAAGTCAATTGGTCCCCTGACCATTACATTTGGTAGTCATTTTGCCAGCAGCAAAACAGATTAATTCCTTAGCTAGAATATGAGGAATATTTTATAATTCTTTAGTCCTCATTTTCAATATGTCATAGTTAATTCATATATAAGCATATTATAGTAAGTTTTTCTTTCTTACTGTTAATACCTACACTGACATAGACTGTTCTCTGACTTAAGAAACCCCCTAGATCAGGGTTGCTCAAAGTAGAATAGAATGCAAGCTACAGTGATGGGATAGACTTCTGGATACAACTAAAATATCTATAAGGCAATAAACCTTATGAAGAATTCATTTTATAGAAATGGAAGAGGTGAGAAATAGTGAAAATAGGTCAACTTTAGGAAATAGGTAGCATAAACTATTTAAGGGCAAAAAAAAAAAAGAAGTCAGGAAACAAAGGGATGTTCAGTTGTGAGCCAGTTTTCTCTCCCTCCCTTCCTTCTTTCCTCCCTGCCTTTCCTTTCTTTTCCACTTAAATCAGTTTTTTTCCAGATATTCTTTTTCTTCTTATAGGTTCTTACTGCTAAATGCATTTATTTAAATTTTTAGTCCTCAATTACCTTGTTTGAATAGTTTGAGAGCAGAAACCTCCTACCATTAGTACTTTCTCAGAAAAAAATATACACACAAATGCACAGAGCTCTATCCATAGAATATATGTATATATAATCTCCAAGAATTTCCTAAGCTTGCCCATATTCCTAAAAAAAAAAACTGTACCAGCAGTCTAGATCAGATTAATAAATTGGGAATCTCTAAGGCTGGTTAGTTTTTCTGGGAGTGAAAAATTGAAACAGCAATGAGGAAGATGAAATCAGAGTCTATCTGAAAACACTCCAGCAGATTCAGGGCTAGGGTGAAAAATCCGTCTGTGCAGTCAGAACTCCACTCTGGCACAGAGCAGCCAGAAAAAGCCAGCAAATACAGACCCAGTCCCACCACGGCTCATCTCACAATATGGCTGAGGTCAGGTTTTCAGATGTCAGTCCCGGGTTCAGAGTTAGGAAGGGCAGGGAGACCTCAGTGACTTTTCAATTCGTGTCCTTTATGGTATTTGCAGGGACCCAGCCAACAACAGCCAGGGGGCTGTTTACCAAAGTCATTCTCCAGCACCACCCACAGCAACGCTTGTGGAAATCACTGCCAAAGCTTACATGGGAATCAAACAGAAGGAACTGAATACAGCCATGCAAAACATGCCCCAGTAGTTTCGTAAGCTTCATTTCTTTACAGATGGCTGCTGTGGAAGAAATGACTGTTTCCAGAAAACAGAGACCTCAGGAATTAATCCAGCTGCTGGAATGAGCATAGGATGAAAAATTATTAATTCTCCTATTCCACAATTCAAACCTGGTGACTTACTGGGTCTGGGCTGTAAAATATCTAAGGATAAAATGCCACTGAAAAACAGATCAGGCAAAGGTGGAATGGGTGGTGTAATGGGCAGGTACAGATCATTGCTGAAGTTCTCCAAGGTCAAAAAAGGTTTCATCAAATTAAAATATTAGAATATTCCCCAGAAGGGCAAAACCAGAGGGAAATCAGTACCTCACACACCTCATTGCATTTCCAAGAGACGTGAGGCTCCAGGCTCTGAAAAGGATCAGTCCTGGGAGCTGAGAGCGGGGAGGACCTCAAAGACGTCCAACCTTCTTCGATCTAACTCTCAAAGTTGGGCCTGGGGACTCCTGGGTCTAATGGCTCTTACTTTATATCGTTGGAACAAGTGCTTTGGTTCTTTTCTTTCTTTCTTTTGCTGCTTAGCTGGGCTTCTGTAGATTTCAGGGGTGGATTATACACATCACTCCATTGGGTTTCCCTCCAGTTGTGCGGTTCAGTCCAATGACTGCGCCTACACATCTTTCACCGCCTTTATACTGCTATAGAACCGGGCTTCATACTCCACTTCATACACACACAGCTCTCTCCCTGATTCCACCGCCCTCACTCACTGCTGGGAGCCAACTCTGAAAGTGTCATCCTTCTAGGTCTCTCCAACAAACCCATTTAGTAGAAGAAAAGGAACATAGCAGCTGTGTTCACCAAGCCAGTGAACTCATAGTGCCCAACAGAGTCTAGATTGTGGCACCCATTGAGACTATGGCTATGACTGTTTCAACACTGAATATGTGATGTTTAGTTTAGTACCTGGCATGGAGTAGGAGCTCAATAACTATTTGTTGAGAGATTAGAAGTAATCTTTTTTTCCCCTTAAATTCCATTTTATTCTTGCATTCCCAAGATATTCTTTCTGTATTGAACAAAGGAGGGTTTGTGGATCACTGAAATCATGGTTTAAGGGGATTACGAACCCAAAAGACAGGGTCAAATTCTCAAAAATTCCCAGATTCATTCTAGTAACAATCTTCTTCCTCTTCCTCCTTCTCCTCTTTCTGTTTTTTCTCCTCTTTTTATCTTGAACCACATTACAGGAAAAATTCTAGGCTCCTTATCTACATAACTAATTTACTCTTCATAAAAACAATATAAGGTAGTTACTATACTATTCCCATTTGACAGACAAGGAAACAGAGGTTTCAAATGATTGAGGTGACACCTGCAAGGGGGAACAAGCTTAGAATTTGCAAATAACCTCAACAGCTATGAACACAGTTTCTCCATAATCAACACTTCTGTTGCTTTCTTGGTTTCCATCTGACATATATCCCTAACAACAGGCAGGCAGAATCTGTTAGAAAAGGAAATTCAGTAGGAATTGTTCTTTTTCCTCATTTTTAAAAATTCCTTATAGAAGACAATCACCACCCCCTTATAGCATTTTATGCTCTAGGAAGAGCCAGTGGGAATACACAGCAGCCTGAATGGCATAGCTAGAGACCTAAATGGAAATAGGGAAATGAATAAAATAGTGTCTGAAAGTCTCTTTCTGCTCTATTATTAGAATAAGGAGGTGTGTTGGCAACTTTTCCATGCCCTGCTTAACAGTCAAAAAGCAAGTTGTAAAGAGAGTAGTATATCTTCGCCCCTTCAAAGGTTTTCTAGGATAGAAAAGTTATGGTCACCCAGTCACCCTCTGGACACCGCACACAAAAGGCAGGAGAGCAGAGTGGCATGAACTCCCCAGGCAGAATTCCTGAAATAAAAGCAGGCTGCTGAAGTGTGCAGTCTCTGTTCGACTTGACCTTCCCATTGCGGAGGACCCACCCACGCGGGGCAGAACAACCCCCGTCTCCCTGGGGCTGCTGGATCAGCCAAGCTGGGAACAACCTGAAGGGGAGTTTCAGACTCCTGAGACATTTGGTTTATTCAGCACCAAGAAGGAAATAGCAGTCGTTCAGTGAGGGAATAAAAATGAGGAGTTGGCTAAATAAAGGTGATAAAAATAGATTTTCCGACTCTACTAGGATGAATCATTTTGCCATGGGGATTTGCTAGGCTGCGGCAGCTTGGTTTTCAATCCTGCCCCATAAATTTGACTAAGGAAAATTTCCTTCCCTTAGATAACCAGCGCCATGCAGCCATTAGCATTCAGACAGGTCTGACGGGATTTTATTCAAGAATTGCCCAGAAATAACCTCCATTCCTTCCCCAGCCTGCAGTAAATATTGACTTTGAAGGACAGAGTTAACTGGGCAAGTGTGGGAGATGCAGCCCCTGAACCCAGACTGGCTGCCTCCTTACACCCTTCCCATTTTCGCCTCAATTCTTTCCCTCCTCATTTTAAGAAATGGAGATTTTTAAAGCAAACGGGTGGTGGAAACAAGAGCAGAATGTGAGAGGGGGCTGGGGTGAAGCAACACCTCAGGGGTACGCAGTCACGTTCCCCGCGGCACCGTGTGCCGGCGGATCAGAGGCCTGTGGGGTAAATCCTGAAGACAGAGTGCAGTTGCTTCTGCTGCACAAAATTTTTGACAGTCCTCTTTCTTTTGACTAAACTAATGTGTCTTTGTGTCTTCCACAACACACCCCAAAAGGAAAGGCAATGCTTCCTTAGAGAATAAAAAAGGCTTAGTTAAAAGCAACAGGTGCTAGAAGTAGCAGAGGACAAGGTGAACTCCACAGGGAAGTAATTTTGATAGTTTAGCTATAACATAAATATATAAAAGGGAACCTTTTTTTTTAACCAAGTGTTAAAAACTAAAAGGCTTCCCTTCCTTCCTCGCAGACACCCATAAAATAAACATGTACTTTTTCATAATGGATTTTACTTACCCTGACACGTCCGCAATCCCGCTTTCAGCTCCTGCGTACCCACCCTATGAGATGGGTGGGGCATCTCTCCTGTGTGCACAGATCAGCCCCAACGCAGCCGCTGAAACAGCCCCTCACATTCCCTTTCCCCAAACAGTCCTCAGCACAGCAAACCCTGGAGCAGGCTGCAGCAGCCTGAAACGCTGATGCACGGAAAGGGAGCTAACTGGAAGAGAGTGTGATTGCCACACCTAATGGGGAGGGAGGAGGAGAATTCTGTCCCTTTGAGGAAGGGGAACAGAATCCCCAAAAGGTAAAGACGCCCAAATGCAATTCTTCGGGAGAGCTTTATGACAGCTGCTTACACACAGCCAGCACACAACACTATCAGTAAATCTGGATCCCGAATAGGCACCCAGTGGGATCTGAGGGACAAGAGTTCAAGTCCTGACTCTGGAACAAAGTAGCTGCACGACCTCAGGAGGGCAAGTCACTGCCTTCTGAGTTTTGGTTTCCTCATTTGTAAAATAATGGTGCTTCAAAAATGTCTAAATTGCTTTTAGTACTGAAATTCTAAAGCCATTATCATAATCATGAACATAACAAATAATAAGCACAGCTACAATTTGTTGAAAGCATACTATGTATCAACCCCCATGTTAGGGATTTTACATATATCATCTCATTTAATTGCATAATACTGAGATGAGATTTGTCAACCCCATTTTACAGATGAGGAAAGCGGGGAGCTCCCTGCATGAAACCCCATGAAAATATCGGATCATCATATCCATTCAGTGTTTTGAATTTAAATGGAAGCATTTAATCTTTGTGCCTGAAATTGAGATGACATCCGAGAATGGAATTTCTGCACTGCTGGGTGATTAATGTGTTTACAATCTTCTGCTGGTATAATTCTGAGGTACTAGTATTTATGGTTATGACCGTTCACGCTACTGCAAAACCCATTTCCCACCTGTTGTTTTTTATTAAATCTCCCTAAAGGACATGAAATATTTCTTTGTGCAGATTATAAAAAAGGGGATTCTGAAATATGTGGAGCAGAAACCTTGTGTATGGATTTACCATTTGGAATTTTCAAATGCTATAAAACACGGTGCTTACAACCAATTCATCATTTATAAAAGTTTGTAAGATTGATATGCCAAATGACTCACTGGTATTCTGCCATTTATTGATACCAATACATCAAGTGGTAGGCTGACATTTAATATTTATTAATAACTTCTGTGTTACTTTCCTATTTTATCATTTCCTTGCATTATGCTCTATTTTATCTGTATCTTCAATCATTCTATTTTTTAGGTAAACCTTTTATTTCAGAATAGTTGTTAGACTTACAGAAAATTTGCAAAGCTATTATAAAGAGTTCCAGGATAACTTACACCCTGTGTTTTACATTACAAGGGTATATTTATCACAATGAATAAGCAAACATTGCTCTGCTATTGTTAACCAAACTCCATGTTTTATTTGGATTTCATTTTTTTCCCTAATGTACTTTTTCTGTTCCAAATTCCTATCCAGGATACCACATATTTAGTTATCATATCTCCTTGGCTTCCTCTGGACTTCCCTTGTTTCTCAGAATTCACTTGTTTTTGATGGCCTTGACAGTTTGAAGGGTTAGTGGCCAGGTATTTTATACCTCAGCTTAGGTTTGTCTGATATTTTGCTCATTGTTATATAGAGTAATGGATTTGGGGAAGACCGCTGAAATAAAGTACTGTTCTCTTAACATCACACTAATCACCTTTTCTTTTTTAAGAGGGAAAATATTAAGTCAGATCAAAACTTTAAGTTGAATAAAGTTAAATTTTAGAAAACATAAATATCAAACAATTTACTCAGAAATATGGTATTTTATATTGTGGGGAGAATGACAGAGAGGGAAACTAATTTTTGCACCCATTGAGATAAGGGGATACCCAAGATTCTAGTAGGAAGCCAGCTAATTACGAGAGGTGTCTAGCAAATTCTTTTGAAATGCTTGCCAAGACAAACTTCCCACAGAAACCATCTGGCACATTTTAAAAGAAGTGCTGGTTCAGCCGAGCAGGGTCTCACTCCTTCATATGGTACTTTCAGATACTTGGTGTAATTTTTCTATTGTCGAACAACAGAATCCTTACAACTCTGGGTTTTGAGTCCATGCTAAAAATTATCTCTATAGAAATTTCTCCTTTTGGTAAGCAATGGTTATGAAAGAGAAAAAAAAGAAGTAAGACTTAGACTGAAATAAGTATTTCCTGCTATTATGCATTTTTTTCTCACAGCTCCTAATTGTAGGTCTATTCCTAAGGGAAAACGGTGAGGAACTGATGTAATGTCACAAACTCTGCTAAATGCTGTTCAATGAAAGATAAGGGAGAATAAGTGGTTTCTTTCTTCAAAGAATTTTTTTTTTTCAGGGACAGGAAGGAAAAAAATGCTAGAAAAAATGTTATACAGAACTGCTATATATAACCTTCCACCTCTACGGAGACACAAAATAATTATGGAAACATGCTTGGAAAAATAATTTGTGGTGCATAAAGAGAACATTAGACTTCAGCTAGCAAATCTTGGCATAACACATGTGAATATGAATTTAAGTGCTTGGCTCTGGCTTACCCACCGCATGGACTGAATTGTGTGCCCCCCTCACCCCCCCACCTGCCACCACCTTTTTTTATATTGAAGTCAGAACTCCAAGTAACTCAGAAATGTGACTGTATTTGGAGACAGGGTCTTTGAAGAGGTAGTTATGTTAAATGGGTTCAATAGGGCAGGCGCTGATCCAGACTGGCATCCTTATAAGAAGACATTAGGAGAAACACACACACACGGAAGGAAGACCATGTAAAGACACAGTCAGAAGGTGGCTCCCTGCAAGCAGAGGAGAGAGGCCTCAGAAAGGATGGATCCTGGCCACCACCTGATCTCAGACTGCCAGCCTCCAGAACTGTAAGAAATGCATTTCTGTTGTTGAAGCCACCCAGTCTGTGACCCTTTGTCATGGCAACCCTAGCAAACTAATCTGCCTACCCAGTACTAAGAGTGAAGTATGCAAGAGTATGTAAAAGGCTAGAGGGCATGAGATTGGTTGGATATTATATTTCAATAAGCTGTCAATTATATGAAATCTTTCTAAGTCACTATCTGTCATGATTTTCTTATCTGCGTGCAATTGTGAATGGCTGGCCCCTCCAGTTATCTCAAATGCTTTTCACCTCCTCCTCCCCACCCCACCCCCACCAATGCAGATCATACACTCCAAAGATATGACTATAATTTGCGGGGGTAGGGAGAAGCTTAAAACTTGTGATTATGGAAAAAGAAATAATTTGTATTCATATGAACTTAAGCATTAGGATTTAACTTCAAAATAGTCCTTAACTAGGTCCAATTTTTTTAAGGACTTTTTCCCTGAGTTTCAAACCAACATTTCCAATTATCTCCCAGACATCTGCATATGAATGAATATCTCTTAGATATGGCAAACTCAGTATTTCCAAAAAAGAACTCAACTTTTCTCTTGGAAACTATTTTTCATCATCTGCTCCCATGATTTCTATTAATGGCATTACTCTCCTCTATGTTGCTCAAGTCCAAAATGAAGATGTCATCTTCCTAAGATTATTTATCATATCCATCAATTCTATGATTAATTTTTTTTTTCACCTCTGAAATGGACTTACCCACTGCATGGACTGAATTGTCTGTTGATACATCTTTCCATTGCTGGTGTCTTAACATTGTGTCATAATTTACTTGGCAGCTTTTTTCCATTAGTTATACTTTAAAAAGTGCTATGCCTTATAATTGATGGAATATTCAGTGAAAAACATAGAAACATAAATCTTGTCTCCTTATCACCACTCCCACAGCTATTACCAAGGTTTAGGTGCTTGCTATTTCTTATTTGGACTACTTGTCTCCTAATTAACTTTTACTGCTGGTCTCTTCCCACAATCTGCTTTCCACGTGGCCACCAGAGTTATCTGGAACACAAGATCCTTTTGTTTTCAGTGGGTCGTACTGCCTACAAGATGAGTTCAAACACCTCCAGGTGGCATTTCTGGTCTCAACTTGCCATTCCTACTCCACTTTTTACATCACTGATTTCTCTCAGTGGACCTGGGGCTCAAGCTGCTGCCACATGCAGATAACAGCCACTTCCCCGACAAGACCCAGGTTCTTGTGGCTCAGAGCCTTTCTCACTCCATCCCCGGAGGTTAGGATGTTCTTCCCCCGACTCCAAAGGTCCTCACTATTTGTAGATGTCCAGTTCAGATCCCACTTCTTCTAAAGTTCTTAACCTCACAAAGACAGTTCTTCCTTGCATACTATATTTCATTAACATTTCACAGCCTACATTTATTAGACCTTATTTGTATACTTGGCTCCTCGAAGATGAGCCTCTGAAAGGCAGGAATTATGTCTTGAGTCATAAGTAGATATCGCCTGGAAAGCAAGAGAGAGTATACCATCTCTTTTCAGTGCATATGTGCAGAAGAAAACTGGGAAACAGAACTTAGGATGTCATGCAAGAGATGTGGTCCAAGGTAAACTGTTATCTTTAAAGTTCTATAACTTTAAGGGACACATTTTCAGAAAATAAGGAACCTATGCCCTGATTTCTCAATAGATTAACATAACCATTTCATTCACCATGGTAGGCAACTTCTAAATAGCGCCCAGTGATCCCTCCTCCTGTATTCAGGTCCTTGTGTAATCTCCTCCCCTTGAGTATAGGCTGGACCTACTCACTTGCTTTTAATTAATGGAATATGGCAGAAGTGATGAAATGTCACTTCTGAGATTAGGTTATAAAGGACTGTAACTTCTATTTTGTTTGTGCTCTCTCTTTCTTTCTGGTTCTCTTTGCTTGCTCACTCTGATGAAGCAAGCTGTCACACTGTGAGCAGTTCTATGCAAACAGGCCCACATGGCAAGGAAATGAAAATGGCTTTGGCTAACATGCTGCAAGGCACTGAATCCTGCCCACATCCATGAGTGAGCTTAGAAGCAGTTCCTTCTTTAGTGAAGTCTTGAAATGCCACTAGCCAATACCTTGATTGCAGCCTTGTGAGAGACCCTGAATCAGGGACCCAGCTAAGCCATGCCAGATTGTTGACCCATGGGAATTATGAGACAATAAATGTTGTTTTAAGCCACTAAGTCTGGGGGTAATTTGTTACACAGCAATGGATAACTAATATACTCACCAAATAAGAAAATCAGAAGACAGATAATAAACAAAGGATGAATGAACAGGACAATAAAACTCTTCCTGAGTCTTCCCAAGTACTCAAAAAAGATATACAAGGGGACTAACTTATTGGTTTGATTCAAGCACATCAGTGGATGACCGAAGGACAGCCTATTACAGTTGATATCAGAATTCCCCTTCACTGTGGCCAACCCACTGTGGAGAATGGCTCTTACCAGCTGACACACTTTTATTTTGTATGTACTATGTGGCCAATTTTTGGTTTGGGTCATAGATTAACTGTAGTCTTGGTTCTTAACAGTGATATGTTTAGTAGGAAATAAACCTAGAATGTTACCTTAGCTCAGGGTAAGTCTTTTTTTGTTGTTTTTAAGAGTTCAGCTTTTTATTGAACATGTTACAAAGAAGTTTAGTTAAGAGGACCAAGGCCCACGTCATCTTCAGACTCTTCGGTTCCTCTTTATTTGCTTTCCCTGTCTTCTCAGCTGGGGCAGCAGTGATGGAGGGGACAGGCCCTCCAGCTGGGGCAGCACCAGCTGCTGGGGCAGGTCACCCAGACCCTATGGTGCAGATGAGGCTCCAGATGCTGACACAGGCCAGAGCCTTTGCAAACAAGCCTGGCCAGAAAGGTTCCACCTTTATACCAGCGGCTTTCGTGAAGGCATTGACCTTACCCTCCATGACCTTCACCTTATCATTGTGCAGGATGAGGGCTGAGTAGATGCAGGTGAGCTCTGAGCAGGAGGCCGTGATGCAGGTGAGTGCTGGCTGGCACTGCCGGGCTCGTGGCTAGTCGCCAGGTGAAGTGAGGGCCTCACCCCAGCATGGACTTGGCTTCCTCAGAAGGGCTGAGCACCTACGCAGCAGCTGAGGAAAAGCTCAGGAAAAGTCTTAAATGTCTTTCTGAAGTGTTTGGATTATATTTCAATTGCACTAGGCAGAGGCCATATAAAGTTATTTGAGAAAATAAGGGACACGAGATAATCCACTTTCAGAAGCTACCTGTGGAAGCTGTTATAACGAGCAGCACACAAGCCATGCAGAGTACTCCCGAGGTTCATAGCCCACCATTCAACTGACTGCAGGGTAGAGTATGTACCAGACCCTATGTGCTTTGCTGTTTTTCCCTACAGCATGTGCTCTTTTAAGTGTAAACCTACTAAAAAGCTAACCATCCTCCCTCCTTTGGTCCGACGTTGGCACAAAACTCGAGAGCAGCAAATTGAGCATTCCTTCTGGTGTGGCGGGGGAACACAGCGGAGGCTTCTCTCACTGTGCCCAGGGTCAGGATGAAGGAAAGTGTGCCATCAAATTCAGTTTTGGCTGAGATTCTAAACAAGGTCTATTCATTTCCCTCAGTGAAATGCACCAGCTTCACACAGACTATTGGTCACTACCAGTTTTTACTTTTCCCCAAAGAAAAGCAAGACTACTTCCAGAGACCCCTAGTCATCCCATGCAACCCCACAAAGAGCAGAGTGAGCTGAGAAAAGTACCCTGGGTGGGAATATTCGAAGTCTCTCCTCCTCCCCAGCTTATGAAGAAGAATTCTGTGTCTGCCTCTTCCTGCATCTCTGGTGTCCAGATCAGAATCACAGATGAAGGCAGAACTGCCCAGGAAGCCAAGTCTAGGTGGATTGGACCCTGGTTTGCCCCATTCAGAGTCTGTGCCTTTTCCACTGTGTTATACTATCTCTATTAGGCCTTATAACACATTACTGAACCTCAACATTCCCACAATGTTCTATAGCTGTTTGGAGGCATCAACCTCTAAGGAGATCTCAGATGACCTGCAGAGGGTCAGCAGTGGCAGAGAAAGGGGGAAGAAGCAGGAAAGACAAGAGCTAGAGCAGCGGGAGTCTGGGAGATCTGGGGTAGTTGGGGCTGGGGGAGATTTGAGGTGAGTTGGCAAGTGTGCAATTTGTATGTGTGTATGTGGGCATGGTGTGTATTAGAGAAAGACAGAAAAGAGAGAGAGAGAGGAGGGCATTTTAGGAAGTTTTGCTTCATGTTATGAATGGAAGCATGCTATGGTATTTTTTGGGAAGACTTCAGGAAAGATTTCTAATGTTTTATTATGCTCAGTTGTTGAACTGGTGCCTCATTGACTATGATGCTTGAGCTGTGGTCACATGGAGATTGATTTTATAGGGGGGATAGTAGAAAAACTACATTTATAGTGCCTTTTAAAATAGGCCACTGCCTCAATTTGGTGAAACTTGTAGATCTTAAATAAGAACAGTGGGAGGTTATCTACTAAAAACGTCTGAGATCTCCTTAGAGGTTGATGCCTCCAAACAGATATGCGGGAGCACTGAGGTTCAGTAATGTATTGTATGGCCTAATGGAGATAGTATAACACAGTGGAAAAGGCACAGACTCTAAAGTGGGGCAAACCAGGGTCCAAACCTCAATTCTGCCTCTTATTTATTGGAAAGCTGGTTACTTACTTTTTTCACCTTTGTTTCCTGAGTTATAGTAGAGGTGCAGCAAAGACTACATCGCAGGGAACTGGGAAGATTAAGAGGATAATCTAGCACTGCACCTGATACACTGGAAGTATTTAATATATGATGGTTATCATTCCAGCAACTTACACCTCTGGCCTCTGCCTGCTCTGTCTCCCTCCTGGCAGGTAACTTAATAACTTTAACCGGAAGAGAAACAGAGGCAGAGAACAGAAACTTGACCAGCTTTTTCTGAGGAAATCTGTAAGATAAAATGTTGAAGGGAAATGCTCTAGAAATTTTAAAGAAAGTTGTAGAATATAAATGTAAAATATAAGACATTGACAGGATGAGCTGAGGCACACAAAAGCTGATCCCCAGGTACGGTTTGTGGGAAACTATTTTTGGTAGGCAGACACCCAAGACACCTGGAACTCAAATGGAGTGTGTTGTCATCTTCTTAAAATTATGAAGTTTATGTAAAGGTTTTTTACTCCTGCTACTCAGTTTTCAACAGCTTCTTGTGTCTATCTTTTATCCAAAACAATATTTTTAATTCACTCATAATGTGGAAACCTCTACTGCCTTTTCACCATTTCCCCTACTCTGACTTCCCTCAAACAATGAGACATCAGCTGATCTGGTATCAGTCTCATAAAATAAAGCAGATACCTTTTGAAAGCTTCCT
The DNA here is from genome assembly GCF_030020395.1 of Manis pentadactyla. Lineage (NCBI taxonomy): Eukaryota > Metazoa > Chordata > Mammalia > Pholidota > Manidae > Manis > Manis pentadactyla. Next base: position 34,694,429 of record NC_080023.1, on the reverse strand, counting down.
AAAGTCAACAGAGTTTATGGAAACTTACATTTTTATTCATTTCAGGCAGCTCAGTCCTAAGCATATTTGAAATCTTATCTTTTGATTTAAGAAAAATATATCCTTTTTCTAAAGAACCTTTGAGCGGGTTAGAGGAGCTAAATGGAAGTACAGGTCTGCCAGTTACATTCCTGCTGTATACTTCTGAACTTTAGCTCTATCAAGTTTCCAGCATTCAGCAGGCAAAGAGATGCTCTGTGAAGTGAGGCCCATCACAGAGCCTGGAAAGATATTTTGAAGGCAGTGGCCAAAGGGAAGAAAAAAAAAAACCTAAAAGGTGAGTCTTCACTCTCCTCTCTCTCTCACCATAGGTCAAATGACCTGTCACTTGCATGTGTTCCATTTCCCATCAGGAACACTTGAGGGACCCAGCTGAGGGAAGGGGTAGCCCGGGCTTTGGGTCCATCACAGCCTTTACTATTTGAGTGATCTTGGGCAACTAATTCCCTTTCATGGTCCCACATGTCCTCATCTGTAAAAAAAATACATCTACGATGCCCTTCCAGCTGTAAGATTCTCTTTTTCTCAGATGGCCTTCATCCTCAGGCAAGAGAAAGTAGGCATTTGATGGCAGCTCTGGGAAAGTTTAACACCTGAGCTCAGAATACCTTAATATAATCTATTTTCAGTTATGCTTCACATGTGTGCACAGACACACAGTCAATGGCTTTTACAATTAAAATATGGCAAAAAATAAAAAAAGCTTAACCCCCAATTCCTATTGTATGCAAGGATTTCATACATTGTGTCTCTTGCCCAAAGTCTAAAGTTTCTGGGATGAAACAGAATTCAACATGATATCTAATGACCACTAAACTGAGTTTCAGGATGTAGCTGGATTGTGCAATACTGACGAACTGGCAGACTAAAGGGCAGCTCCTTAAAAAGCCTTTGGTATGCCAAGACCTAAATTTGAGGTCTTTCTCTCTGGTAATAGCTAAGAGTATCACTAACACCTAAAAAAGAATGCAAGCATCTGCAGGCGGTCGCCACGCGGCTTCATATGTCAGCAATCGTTATGGAAGAAACGCGGATCCTGACCCAGGAATTTTGCATTTCTGCCAGGAAATGATTTTCAACTACTTTGTTTTAACACCTTCACCCCTGAATTCTTTGTAACCACAGCTGAACTCAGGGGCTAAAATACACCTATTCATGCCTTTGTAAAGCTACATGTGTTTATAATTTGGGATTGCTATGTGAAAACACACTTTTCTATTTATCTTTAAGTCAAGCAGCTGGGCCATCTTAATGGATTCTTCTCAACACCGGGCCATTTAGACACACAGGCACAAGTTCCAGGCATGAAAACCCCTCGGGCCACACTTCTTAGACCTCCACTGCCCCTGCTACTGAGGACTTCTTGATCAATAGATGTTCAGTGGCCTGTCTGCTCCCTGACAAAGTACAAACCACCCTACAAATCTGTAGATGCACTTGGGGAAGTCTATCTTCTCTTTTCTGCCATAAATATAGGAGGAAGAAAAAGACGTGTGTAAAATACAGTCACATAAAAGGCTGCATCTCTACTAATCCAAGATGGCCTCTGACATCTTCAGCTCTACTTTGTATTTGAGATCCTCCCACCCCCTCAAAATGATAAAAGAATTGGTGTCTTTTAATTCCCACCTTTTTATAATGTAAATTTTAAGCCTATTACAATAGTGCCATGACAACTCTATACCCTTTATCTAGGCACAACATTTTGCCACGTTACCCTTCTCCCTTCCTTTCTCTCTCTCCACTTGAACATAAAATTATACATTATAGGCACAGACTCCTTTTTGCTGAACAATTTAGTTGTACACATTATGACATTTCATCTCTAAGTACTCTAGCTTATGTACCTCCTAACATCAAGAATAGTACCCTATATTCACAACCATCCTTGACAATATAGTTATCTCATGAAGGAAATTCAACCCTGAGGGAATATGATTATCCAATAGCCAATCCACATCAAAATTTCCCCAGTTGTCCCAGTCATGCCTATGAGAGTTGCTTTTTTCAATCAAGAATCACACCTGCCATTTGGTTGTCATATCTGCTTTAGCCACCTTTCCTCTGTAACAGTTTTCCAGGCTTTTGGGGCTTGGGGGGTGTCTTTAATAACACTGATGGTGTTCAAGAATGCAGGCCAGCTGTTTTACTGTATGTCCCTCAATGTGGACTCTGCTTGTTATTTGGATTTACCTGACATTCTATCAATGTGATGGCTGTAGTTTCTTAGTGCATCACTAGGACACCTTATGCCATTTGTACCCATTATAATAAGTATTGATAAGTTTGAACTTGGCCAGTCAACTACTTAAAGCTACAATGCCTTCACATGAACACTAAGCCATTTACACACCTTTAATTTCAAGCTGTGGACAACAGTTATTCAAAATCTTACTCCCCAAAGCATATCTCAACACTGGTATCTTTTATTTCTAATATGTTAACTCATTTTTTCCAAAAACAGGAGTTGCTAACTGTATTTTATAATAAAAGATCATATGGATCATAAACACCAAAGGCTTCACAAAGGAAGTGGTTTTGCATTGTGCCTTGAAAAACAAATAGGATTTTGTCAAGAGCTGAGGGAGAGCATTATGTTCATAAGAAGTATTGTGAGAAAAGGCATCATAGTGAGAGTGAATAATGTTTGCGGAATTGTGAGTTGACTGTGATAATCCGGACAAGAGATGAGGAAGGCCTGCTCGAGGCCTTGTCTAGGGGCCAAGGAAATACAAACAAATAGACAGACTAGAGAAATTTGCCAAATTCTCTGATAGCTGGACTAGGGCAACTGCACGTCTATAATGCCTTTACTGATGCTGGGAAATTGGTGGGTGGGAGTGATCATATAAGTCTACTTTGAATATGTTAGGTTTGGGGTGAGGGTAAGACATTCAGATGGAGCTGTCCAACGAACAGAACAAAAGGTCTGGAGTTCAGGAGAAAAAATTTGGTGAGAAATGATGATCTGGGTCAATGCTATGAAGAGTTGAAGTCATGAAGACAGACAAGTACGTGAGCATAGAAAGGGAGCAGATGATAGGTTTGATGAGAGAACTCTGAAGAACATTAACAGAATGGGGGTGTGGGGTCTCTTTCTTGCCCAGTCCCCAACTAGTGTGCTAGTTTTGGGAAATGTTGATCTGAAGGTAATTGGAGGAAAGGAAAAGAGTGTGACCAAATTTGCAGATTCAGGCATTAGTGAAGGGCAGTAATTCAGTACACTTAGACAAGTATTTATTGGACTAAAGATAACTCTGTGTGTGTTTTTTCAACACCACCAAGCAATCAACACAATTCTGAACCTATTTACCTGCAGATAGTGTTAGACCCATAGGTTAAGGGCTCAGTCCCAGAAGACTAGCTCTACTTCAGATACCAATCACAAGTCTGGGTTCTCTCCTGTGCTTCTGATCACCTGGCTAAAAGTTGGAGGTTCCTGCAACCCCTTGGGTTTGATTGGCTAGAGCAGCCCAGAGAACTCAGAGAGATACATTACTTATATTTATCAGTTTATTATAAAGAGTATTATAAAGAATACAGATGAACAGCCAGATGAAAAAGTACATAGAACAAGGTATGTGGGAAAGGGCACAGAGCTTCCATGCTCTTGGGGCATACCATTCTCCCAGAATCTCCATGCGTTCACCAACCTGGAAGCTCTCTGAATTCCGTCCTTTAGGGCTTTAATGGAGGCTTCATTACATTGGCGTGATTGATTAAATCATTGGCCACTTGTGATTAAGCTCAATCTCCAACCCCTCTCTCCTCTGAGGTTGAGGGGTGGGACTAAGAGTTCCAAACCTCTAATTACCTGGTTGGTTCCCTTACTAACCAGCCCCCAGCCCTGAGGCTTTCCAAAAGTCACCTCATTAACACAAAGTCAGGGGTGGTTGAAAGGGGCTTGTTATGAATAATCTTTATGGAACTGAAGCTATTTTAGGAATCAATGACAAAAGATCAAGTATTATTACAAAGATGCTCCCATCACTCTCATTGCTTAGGGGACCCCAAGGGCTTAGGCGTTCTGTGCCAGAAATGGACAAAGACCAAACATATATTCCTTGTTATATATCACAACAGTAAGGTAAAGAAGATAGAAGTGATAAAGGATGAAGGTAAGATGGAAAGCCTTAGTTGGGGAAGGGTAAGAAAGAGGAAAAACGATGCAAAGAATGAAGTAGAAAGGAAATTTCAATGAAAAAGGAAAGAGGAGGAATAAAAATCAAGGACATAACTGGGAGGAAAGCCACCCAGGCCCCCTTGTATTCTTGAATCAAATTGCTTGCCTGTTTCAAAGTAGAGGTGATAGATAAAGAACAATATATGAGCTATGATAAAAACCGATACAAAGATCAAGGTACATGTCCCAAACCCTTAATTTTTCTAAAATTATTTATGATTCACATTTTAGAGTAAAGTTTCAAAAAACCCTTTTCTCATTGCTTTTGAACTCCATGCTGCTTGCTTCTGCTTACATGGATTTTACTGGGCTTTCCCTGCCTTCATGCTGCAAATTTTGCTCCTATAACATTAAATCCCAGAGCTTCTAGATTGAGAGATGCCACAGGCTTAGGACCCAACAGTTATCTGTCAGCATGTCAGCATCATTAAAACTATGGCCTTAACATTTGGAAGAGATAGATTTAATAAAAAGTTTAAAAATAATATATGTACACATTAATATATATACTATACATATATAAATTATTTTATGAAATTATTCAAATCCATTCCTTCCAAATTTATCTATCTACCCATCTATCTGTTTTCTATATATTAACTTACTTGGCTACATGATTCTGACAAAATTGGGAGGATTTTTAATGTCTAATCACCAGTTTACTACTAACCAATATGAGAAATAAAATGCATCCACAGAAACAACAATTCTTACAATTAAAAAAATGCATTTCATTCAACTTGCTGAGACCATGTGCCTTATTACAATGACTCTCACAGTTCTCAAAAACAGTTGGGTCTGCTTTTTTTGTTGTTGTTACATCTAATTTCAATTAGTCATCATGATATGGCTAAGAAACTTTTTAACAACAATCAGTAAGGTCTGCGTAGGAGCCTGTCTCAATTCTTGGCATTTTTCTAATTGTTTTCTGCAAAACACATGCATAGAGGGTGGTCACAATGGAAACAGTGAATTGCTACCAGGCCACCTTCATCCTCAGCTCTTTGTGTGTGTGTGTGTGTGTGTGTGTGTGTGTGTGTGTGTGTGTGTGTGTGTGTGTGTGTGTGTGTGTGTGTGCTCACACACGAGTGCATATGTGTACATGTGCACGTGAAGTTCCTTCCAGAACTACACAAAAGGCAACATTAATGAATTAAAATTAGTTGCCCAGAATTATGGACCATATCAATGCATGAAAAAAGAATCCTGCTTCTAAAAATGTATGTGAACACATGAGTTTTATCTGTTTTAGATGGGTAGATTCAGAAGCACAAGGGCTCTGCATGACCAGTTCTCCAGAATACATAAGGATCACTTCAGCCAGCGTCCACTGTGTCTTTAGAAGGGTTGGTCTACAAATGTGGTATTCAAACGCAGGTAGATTTTTAAGATTGAAAACAGCAATTTATCAAGAAAGTGTTGTTTGTCAATCATGACATTCTTTCTCTCTACCTTTTCTCCCCTTCATTCCAGGGGAATACAGTGAAGAACTGAAATGAGAAAACTATAATTACAATCACATTCCTCCCCTGGGGTCAACCTAATTATCAGCCTCTCACCCCAAAACAAATTTACCTCTGTAAGAAGGAAGGTCCTTATCACTCATGGGAAAAATACAAAGATTAAGATGCCATTTAGGAATAACCACAATCTTTCATTTTTAAGTGACCTCTCAGTTTAATGGATTCAACGCATTCTCATTCAAGTGGAATATATATTGCAGGAGAGAACTGTAATAAATGGCACTGTCATGACCCTTAGGTTAGAGCAAAGGAATATTGGAAAATAAATCTCAATTCTGGATACTCACCAATCCCGCAATGGGGGTAGGCAATCTATTGATCTTTTTAACAAGTCCTGGCTTTATAGCATTCAGCAACCTGTCATGAAAAAGGCAGAATGTCAAATGAAACATAAAGCAAGATGGATCACACAAATCACCTTTATCTGGGGCTATAGCTAAATTGCTGAACAGGAAAAGTAGTGAATTTAAAGCATGTAGTAAATCTCAATAATCTATGAGCCTTTGTGCATCCAAGTGAAGAGCTTTGGCAACATCAAGTTTGTCTGTGGCAGGTGAAGTTTTAGAGTTTGGAAATGTTGGGAGAGATCAAGGGATGGAGACTGGGAGGTGCTTCAAGGGAAAAAACAAGGATGTGAGCTGGATTGAGGCTGGGAGGGAACTGACTAGGATTGGAGCCAGCTATTACTGCACAAGCAAGGCTTGTTCCCAATTCTCCTGGCTAAAGCAGGGGTCTCTCCAGGGATGCACTAAGTTCAGAGACCAACATCTGTCTTTGCAAATCATTTGCCAAGACTAAGTCTACCTCCAGACCGCTCTTGCTCATTGAGGAGAGTGGCTTGTTAAATGTGGTTGATCTTCACTTAAGAAAGGGAAGAATATGTTTAGCCAGAGATTAACCAATCTTTAGGTTAACATCCTAAAGACTTTAAACAAGGCTGACCACAAATCCCTAGGTACAAAAGATGTGTGAGCAAAACATTTTGGGGGAAAGGTTGAAATCAAGTAAAAATGGTTAATATAAACAAAGGAGAGCAAGAGAAGCAACCATCACTGTTCGTCTTCAGGAAATGACAGTTCAAAGTGTAAAGAAATGAGGAAGGCAACCTGTAAAACTGAAATAGGGTTGGCATCAGGGTGACATGGTGGGATGCAGCACTTGCAAACAAGGTTATTCCTAAAGGAACCATTGAAGGAAAGTGGTTGCAGAATGGAAGCATTTATTCCCACATTCAGGAATTAAATGAGAGGCAAAAGGTAACTTATTTCAGGATACATGCAAAGAGAAATTTATAGCAGGAGTTCATTATAATCAGGGTTCAGCAAACTACTACCCATGGCCCAAATCTGGCCCAGTCCTATTCTTGTAAATGAAGATTTACTGGAACACAGCCATGCCCATTCACTTATGTATTGTCTTTTGTGCTATGACAACAGAGTTGCATGCTTACAACAGAGAATATATATGGCCCACAAATGTATATGACATACAATTTTTACTCTTTGGCTCTTCATAGAAAAAGTTTGCCAACCTCTGTTATAATTCATGCAATCCAAGATTATAGTATATTCTGAGGAACCTATGCTTGATAGATTTCTACAAATCAGTAACAAAAGATTATTTTAAATGATTTAGTGATTAGTGTTGAATCTAGCCTATAGTTGACTTTGACACACTAACTATTAATAAATTGAGGAATATCCCTACAATGTTTATGACAGACAAGATACTACTTTTGCACCAGGGATTTATTATTTTCACTGCAGTTCCAACATGCTGCCACCAACAGGTGACACTTGGAGTAGACATGTGCATTTTTGCCCACCGAGGGCCAAGATGGCACTCTTCATGAACTCACTTAGTTTCAACTATGAGTTTAATTTTTTCTAAAGTGCTTCTTTCTAATTTACTTTGGAATTATTGATTTTTCAAGTCAGAAGACAATTTGTTCACTCTATTCATTTTGCAGCTTAGAAAACTGAGGCCTGATGACCATGAATGAGTGACTTCCCCAGAGCTGATTAGTGGGACAGTCAGGCCCAGCACCCAAGTTTCCTAGATTAGCATGCTGTCCAGGGCAGTGTCAATGTCCCATATCTTGTGGCTTAAAATAAACAGACACAATGTTTCCTAAGCAAAGTTTTTAAGTGTACAAAATTCTTAAGACACATTACTTTTCTCAATAGGTCTTAACAGTGTCATTTAAAACTGGATTTAGAAAATAATATTCATATACAATATTGATAATCCAAAAGGAATCAAATGTTAAGTTTTGCTGTCATCCCTGTCCCACAAGGCCCCTGACTTTTTCCTGAAGGTAACCTTAAAGTCTTCCCAAAAATAAGTGTAAAGGTACATACAATATTTTAAAGAAAGACAGAGGTAGTTTATAATATGCACTTCCACAACTTGCTTTCCCACTTAACAATATTGTTGGAGATTCACCAACACCAACTTACCTTGGAGAACGTGCCTTATCAATATGTGGACCTAAGCCCTTTTCACGGCCGTGGGCTACAGCTGCTACGAAGCTGGCAGTGGGGTGGGAGCCGTAGCTCTGGAGCACAGCCGACTGAATCCAAGGCCCAGTCCAGTCATTCACTAAGTGAACTTTGGACAAATACATTAACTTCAGTTTCCTCAACTGAAAATATAATGGTACCAATTGCATAGGTGTCAATGAGGCTTACCTGTGATAAAATATGTAAGAAGCTAGCACAGAACCTGGTGCATAATAAGTTCTCTATAAATGCTTCTCTACATTTGTGCATATTTGTTTAGACTAATTTAATTATAGCACTTTTGATCAACCATACTTACAGATTTTCCTAATGAAATGCCGTTGCTACCAGATCCCCAAGCTTTGTTGCTAATTAGCCCAAGTAGGAAATACAACAAACTTTTGGTAGGGTGTTTGTTGTCCTTTAAAGAGACACATTTGTATTAATAATTTTAGGCAGGATGGCCCCCACCAACTCCTCTGGAGATACAGGTTTACATTTTTAAAACAGTCTTAAATACTCATTATATTCATTCTTTTATAGGATTATACTTATATGGCAGAAATCTTTCCTGTCCCATGAAGCTGTTAAAAAAAATTATAATGCTAGACCTTCATTAAAAGAGCAACAAAAACTAGGATATCTGTCAAAACATTTAACCACAAATTAAAAAATAAAAATCCCAAGTGCTCTTAAACCTTTGAAATATTTTTAAGATGAAGGCAGCTGTGTTTTTTTCACATACACGTTGCTGCAGTTCGTACAGTTTACAGTATACAACAATAAAAGGTAACACTGAATTCACATTGCAGATATGCCTAGCACCTGCCTATTTTGTATTTTGCATTAAACTTAGGACATTTTTATATATATTAGGAGTTGGAGGAGAAGTTCAGCAGTACAGCTGTGTGTAAAAGTCAAGAACAGTCTTGATTGCAAGGATGGAATTATATTAAATGCCACTATTGCTCTCCTATGTAAATTAAAATATAAACATTTTGATGACATGATTTAAAGTAGTGCTGATGATATTTTATATTTATGAACCCTCTTAGACACATTGTCCCCCAGCTCTCCTGTCCCGTAGAGGCAGGTCATGTATTCATCCCAGCATTCCTGCAGAAGAAAGGGCTGAGCCCCAAATGTGAACACTTCCGCAGAGACGTGCACAGCAAGGCTGTAGCACAGCTGGCATGGCCCTTACGTCTTAGGCCCTTCATTTGCTACCTCCACTTGGTGTTCTAGAAAGTCCAGCTTCAGTATGTGTCATCAAAGCCCAGATCACACACACATACTATAAGCCCAAACAAACACTATCTAAATACAAATGAGATAATATCAACACTAGGTTGGAATAAAAAGAAAATGGAAGAGGGTTTCTGCTGGGAGATGGTTACATATAAGACACATCATATCCAAGTTTTGTCTATGGATGATATACAACATCATCATGAGGAATTTCAGAGGATAGGAGGTGGCCATTCACTTGCCAGCAACTCTCCAGCCAACAGAATCCCATACCAGCTCCCCACCTGAGACCTGTGCTTCCCCAAACCTATAAATAGGACTTAACAGGTAGTTTGCTCTCTCTACCTGGTAACAAATTATCTTTGAACTATCTAAAGACATTTCTGGGAGATTGGCATAATTCTACATAAGCAAAAAATTAAAGATTTGCACTATTCCATGTCTTCTGCATTAAATATAACCACAACTACAAACAACATTAAAGACAATAAAAAATATCAAAGATGTGAGAGCTAATTAGGATGAACTAATTTTCAGATGTGTGTTTTATCCAGCCACTATTTATCCAGAGCCTGCTGTATATTGTGAGCTACCCTAGGCCCAGGGAAGGCAGCAGTGAGCAAGGCAAGGGCTCTGCTCTTGGGAACTTACCTTGGTACAGGGGGCAGTGGGGGTGACAGAAAATAAAGTCAGTAGATGAGAAAATTTCAGGAAGCATAAGCGCTGGGAAGACAAGTAAAATAACAGGCCATGTGGGTGGTACTCTTACTGGATGTCAGAAGGCTGCTGTGGGGAGGTAACATTTGAGAAAAACCAAAATGATATAAAGGCATTAGCCAAGGAGAGATTAAGGACAAGAGTTCCAGGCAGACTGAAGGAATAGTAGAAAGGCCCCAAGACAAGAGGGGGCTTGATATATTCAAAGGCCAAGCAGAGTGAGAGGAGGAAGAGAAGCATGACATGAGGGCCAACATGTGAGCAAGATCCAGGCCTGCCTAAGGCGCCCAGATTTTTCTCTAGATACAATGTACTCAGAAGTACTTTGGATATGATGTACTTTGAAAAAGACTTTAAGACAGAGACTAAGAGGATCTAATTTATAATTTTAAAACGCCACCATATGTAAATAATACTGAAATAAATATACAACAATATGCATACAGAAATTTTTTGCTTATTAAAAAGTCGTGGGTATCAGAAAGCATAAATAAAACATTGTAAATAATTTACAACACTGAGCTTGATAAAGAGAAAGATACAGTGAATGTGGAGTGAGTGGTCTAGATTTTAACAGCTAAATTCAACATTCCTTAGCTACGAGCTGCTGGGAAGTCACAGGATCAGAGGCTCAGCTTTCCCTTTAGTACAGTGGGGATTTTGTCAACCTCACTTTCCATCCAGGACTGTGGTGAGGAGCTGCTGCTGGCATTTGGTAAATGGAAACTTGAGCATTCACACTCCTTTAGTGTATTGAGCATGTCCCTTTCTGCTAAGCAAGTACAAGTCATTTTAGTTTCAATTTGTACTGATTTTCTTTTTCTGATGACCTTTGGATAAAAATCTCACATCAATGAATCAAGACTAAAATACAGGGAAAAGTGAAGTGTCTGCAGGTTGCCTAATAAATCTCTTAAGAAACACTTAAAAAGAGGAAGAAAAGTTATGATTTTGGGTAATCCTCAATTACAAAAAAAGCTAATGACATTGAAGGTGAGCAAAAATACATGTTTCTTGTATAACACACATTAAGTGGTGGCCACTAAATTCTTACATTCTAAATCTAAAACACACTGTGATCTATTTCAAATAAGGCTATTCCATATGTTCCTTCCTGTATGCAACACATATTTATTGAGCATGTATGATGTTCTAGCCTGAAGCTGGGCACAGGATACAAAGGAAGACATGGCAGACTTTGGGTTCTGACCTTCATGGGACATGCTCACTTACAGGTTTAAGACCTACAGGAAGACCACAACAGGGCACATGTGCGGTTACCACCTAATGCACAGCCATCTTCAGTTTTTGAGAAGGTGAATTAAAGACATGCTCTGCACACATTCTATGAATACAGTTCTTAAAAGACTAAAGATTAGGGTTCTTAGAGAAACAATTGTTGAGACAATTGTTGAGACCAGGATTGATGCTGATGTTGATTAAACCGCAGGCTGCATTTTATAACTCTTTGTAACACCCAATATCCAGCTTATGGTAGACTTCAATCATTGTTCAATGGTTAAAAAATACAAGCTGCAGAAAAAATTTCTATCTGCAATTTTTTAAAAAACATCTCAAATCCCTACTCCAGGACAGGGAGGTCTGATTTCATATTGACTCTCCCAGCAGCCAGTATAATAATTCACCAATGGGCACAACACTGAGGATATTGTTTTAATGGATACATTATAAGACCATCCAGACATTGGGAAGTTTATTTGTTACTGAACTGTAATATAAACACTAAAGGCAAAATTTTTAAAAGATTGCAAAATTCAGCTTACTCTACAAGTCATTCAATTCAGAAATTCAAGTCTAATAATTATCTTACAGTTTGGGGGAGAAGAGAGAAGCTATCTAGACCTTGAACACATGGTTGGGGAGTTCATGCTTAATCTCATGGGAAAATCACTTTACTCTTTGCAACAAGAGATTACATCATCATCATCTCATTAGTTTGGTTTGTGCAGCTGCAATAGGCAACTAGGATCACAAATTACCTACTTTGAGTTCCTTTTAATTTGGCTCAATAGTGTTTTTCTATGGGTTTCCTTGATCACTTTCAGGGTTTGACTGTGCACCCTGCACAAAGTATATGCACTCTCATTTAATCTAACATGGCAACTGTTTTTTGAATGTAAGCATAAGATCAATTTCACCTTGACCACAAACCTGCTACAGATGTCATTTTTAAGTATTTCTTTTCAGAGTTGTCTTGGTAAAAGCAAGAAAGTTAAGAAACTTTCTGAGGTCAAGAAAAATTGACTAAAATATAGGAAAAAGTAAAATCTGAGCCAAAGGGGAATTTCATATGAACAAAATACTGATGAAATGCAAATTGCCACCATTAATATCTACCAAATGTTTGAGGGGTACTATGCATTGTCCAGAATGTGTGACGTATAGGTCTGTTTAAGCCACTTGCCTTGAACATAACTAAAGAAGGGATCATAAGTGCTTTAGAAGGTCTTTCTCTTGAAATTCCAAGAAATTGAGACTGACTATGAATTCTAGGGCTCAGCAGTGCTGTTATTATTCTAATACAGATCCTGTAGCAGAGACTATTCACCAAACTGGTCACCATTTCCTCTTGGGCAAATGGCCTTTGGGTTTGAACCCAAAGTGACATTTCCCACGATCCTTTGCAATTTTCAACAGCGGTAAACCTGAGTTTCAGCCAAGAGAGTGTGGGCAGAGTGATACATATCACACCCCAGCTTGCCCCTGACATTCTCCCAAGCAATTCTCCATTCTCTTTCTCCTCTTACATTTTCTAGTTAGATGTTGACAATGAGGAAGACCTTAGAAGTCATGCGCTGAGGATGAAATTGTATCAGCTTGGATCCCTGAAGCACTGCCTGGAGCAGAGTCATCTCTACCCTTCCCTGCTGCCAAAATTTGGCTATATGAGAGTTAGAAGTACATTTTCTTTGTATTAAATCAATGAGATTCAGGAGTCTATTAGCTACAGCACCCAGCATTACCTTAACTATTGCAGTTCTCCAAGAAGTGTTTTTTCCAATAAAAAAGGGTCCTACTTTACCAAACAGCAACCAAGAAAATCCTATCCTAAAATGCAAAGTTAAAAACCTGGTTACATCATTTCCCCTGGATTTTGCTGGGAAGGCAGCAGGAAGGGGAAGGGCTGAAATTTGGGATATTGTAAACAAATGGACCTGTTTTTATTTCCTTATATTTATTAGGGTAAAAAAACTCTTCTTACAAATCACTCTATTCTTAATATGAAAAAACTTAACTCTAATGAAATAATCTCTAAGCATGGAAGGGAACCTATGCCAACTATCTGAATATCTTGGAGTCTTTTGGATTCATTTTCAATCTCTTTCATGGTCCAGCCTTTGCAGGACCATTCCTGCTGTCTGGAAATTATGCAATTGTTGGACTAGAAGAGGTCTAAAAGTCAATAAAATAATGTAGATAAGGAAACTGCCACCAGGCACATGTCTGAGGTCAGAGCTTCTAAATGTTGGAGTTAGGATTACAAACTCAGATTTCTAAATCTGAGAAGAGGGCTTTCCTTTGATACTTTAGTTTTTTGCATGTCAATAAATAACCTCAACCACTGGTGTCTGCCATCTTGCCCAATCTGCCCACCCTACCCAACTGACTTCTTCTAAGCCTGGCTTTGGCCTCGCTTCCCTCCTCCAATGATTTCCAGGCTCCTGAGGGCTCAATGGATGCCCTCCAAATGTCTTCACCTGTAATTAAGCTCCTTCACCCCCAAACTGCCTTTCTCACCATGCCTCCCACTCAAGATCCTCCCTGACTTTATAAGCTGCATATTTATATGACACAGGTGATCAGTGACCCATGAAAGCTGGCAAGACATGAAGAGAACTGAGTATAACCAAATAAAATGGAGACTAAAGTTACCCTGACACAGGCAATGATATGTGTAATCATCATTGTGCTATGTAGTAATTATGGATAAATGATAGTAATTAGTATTTCTTCTGCACAGTTAAAACCTGGTTTTGCCGGGTTTGCTGTCAGGAGGGTGAAGTGAAAACTTGGAACATGAAACTGTGGTGATGCATCTGAAAGCCCCTGTAGCCAGACGAGTGGAAGGAGCATCTAGCCCCTTGTTCTCCATGTTTCTTTGGAAAGAAGTGCTCAGAACCAAGAGTTCCGGGATTGAGACCCCTAAATTTCCATGAGTAAAAGGACCCTCCAGAAACAGAAAAGACCTGCGTTTAAATCTCAGTTCTGCCACTCACTAGGCAAGTTAGTTAGTACTGAACATCATGAACCTCAGTTTCCTCCTCTGTGAAATGGGACAATAATACCTATCAGTCACGTGAAGTAATGCATGGAAAACACTTGGCGCAGGCCTTGTGTATAGCGTGCACTTCATAAATGATGGTCGTTAGTAACACTGTTTCCCTTCCAAGCAGGTTTCAACCTCAGCCCTGCCCACAAATGGAAAGCTGAGGTGTCAACCATTGCTCACCTCTCCTCCCAAGCATCCTGCCTGCAGCTAACACTGGGCTGGGAGTCAGGAGAGATGAAAGGACTGAAGTGATGGGATGAGAATAAATGTTAGTACTTTTGGAGGGCATGCCTCCATGGGTATAGTCCCTAAAGCCGGGAATGGGGAGGAAGGAAGGGAGGATGCAGGCAAAGGAAAGACAGTAAGAAGTTCCGAGGACAAACTGGGCTGCACTGCAGCTGTGCCCACATCTTCTCTGGCCCTGCTCCTCACCAAGGCCTAGCTATCCTTTAACTCCTGCAAAGGCTCCTATCTCCCTACCTCACTGGCCACCCTGAGGGTGAGTGGTGGGGAGAAACCAAGAACTTAAGAGGCCTTTTACTCTCCTAGAAAGGGGAGGTCAGCTCCTCATGTGGCTAGTTAATGAATTGATTTCCTATTAATCAAACACCTACCCAGACAATCCCAGAGACTGGGTTCTGCAGTGGGATGTATGGTATCTCAGTGTGGTATGGGTCACATAAGACTTGGGGAGCAACACTAGTTCTATGAGGATATAACTCCTACATTCTAAATGAATGACCTGGAAGACAACTTTGGAAACAGTGAATGCAGTAGAGCTGTAAGCTAAGGATGGACATAGCAAGACAAGTGGAGGAAAGCATTTCTGTTTCTCCTTGGCAGGTGTGGGACTTTATTCAAATACTTGTGTTTAGTGCCCAGTGGGAAGTAAGCACAAGCCTCCACTGTCAC
The DNA here is from genome assembly GCF_030020395.1 of Manis pentadactyla. Classification (NCBI taxonomy): domain Eukaryota; kingdom Metazoa; phylum Chordata; class Mammalia; order Pholidota; family Manidae; genus Manis; species Manis pentadactyla. Next base: position 34,679,015 of record NC_080023.1, on the reverse strand, counting down.
CAGATGTAATTTCCTAAAAAGCCAACACAATCTCACTGCTCCTCTGTATAACCATGCTGGCTGCCCATTGCTGGCTGGATGCTGTTGAAACTCCTTAATGTGCTATTCAAGGTCTTTCAAAACTGACCTGATATGGGCGTTTCATCTCCAGTCTGCCCCATCTTGAATTCATCCAGGCTCTGGCCACAATTCCTTCCCTGAGCATGTAAAGCCCACTATCACATGCTTGCTGCTCCCTCTGTCCGACCTGCCTTTCCCATAGGCCTCCCCCAATTCCCCTGTGGCCTACCCAGCTTGTAATCATCCTTCAAAACCCAGCCTAAATGTTACCTCCTCTCTGAACCATTTCCTAGGTAGAAATTATATATCCTACCTCTCCAGAACTCTTTGGCTTCTCTATATACCACCATCACAGAAACCACCCAACATCCCCATCAGGCAAAGGGTTAGCCCTGTCTGTACCCTCAAGTCTACTATAGGGACCAGTCCTTGGTAGGGCTTGAACTTGTGGTTTGTGAGTAAATTGATAATGAAATGAGCAACAATTGCAAAGCATTGAGAGAACCCAAAACATCAGTTTTGAAACAATGAATTCAGATCCATGACTAATTTCACAACTTTTGTCATAGTTGATCATATTTATCCAGCACTAAGGCTAATACTGGGTTGAAGCAACCGAGGATCATCTGACAGGTTCTAATTCATTCCCATCAATTATTATTATTTATTAAGTTTTTGTCGGTCCGTAGGATGGGGTGGGAATGCGTAGTCAAGCTGTTCCTCTCTGAAGGATGGTTGGGAGCTGGTTGGCCCCAAAGGAAGCAATGAAGTCCTTGGGTTCTTCTTTTTGGTGCACTGAGGGATACACAGTGGGAAGGGGGTGGGGGACCACCGTAGCTGCCTCCCCTTGGGCAGCCCATATCACTCTACACTACTGTGAGTGCAGCAGAAATAGAAAATACAGTCTCATTCAGGGGAATGCAGAATGCATCCTTGAGGTCAGAGATGCTGGAAGGGAAGCAATCAGAGTATAAGTAAAGCCTTTCCATCTGTTACATAAAAGGAGATTTAAGGAAAGAAAAACTTCAGTGTTTAAGCAGGTCTCATCATTTCCCCATTCAATGGGCTTTCTTTGTCTAATGGGATGATTTCCGATTTTAAATAGTGCACCTTTGATTTTTAGTTTCACTTCTGTAATTTTATTTACATCTTCTTAGAAGTAGACAGAATATTAATATAACCAATCTATAGCACATTCCCCTCACTGCAGTTCTATAATATTAGCAGAGCATTACAATGTGATGCTAATACAAATAGAAATGCATTGAATGGTATTTGAAATGATCTTCTAGATGGCATTTTAAACATCTAGCAGAAAATACTTTGAATTCTATAGTGCATGTGTATGTGTGTGTGTGTGTGTGTGTGTGTATGAAACAGCTTGAGCTTTAATACACATACAATTTGCCCACTGAAAGTGTAGAATTTCATTTTTTTTTGTACATTCACAGGATTATGCAACCATTACTAAAAACCAATTTTAGTTTTCCTTCCACCTGAAGGAAACCCGATACCCATTAGCTAATTAACTCCCCATCCCACCCACACACAATGCCAAATCCGAAGCAACCACTAATCTACTTTGTCTCTATCGATTTGCCTATTCTGGGTATTTCATCATTAAATAGGATCATGTTATATGTGGTCTTTCTTTCACCTAGCATAATGGTTTTGGTTCATTCATGTTGTAGCATGCACTGGTAGTTACTTCCTTTTTATGGCTGAATAATACTATGTTGTGTGAATATACCAAATTTTGTCTCTTCATTCATTGGTTGATGGACGTTTGGGTTGTTTCCAACATTTGGCTATTATGGATAATGCTCTCGTGAACACTTGGGTACAAGTTTTGTTTAGAAGTATGTTTTCATTTCTCTTGGTTATGTACTCAGAAGTTTAATCAGAAGGTCATGGTAACTCAATGTTTACGCTTTTGAGACACTGCCAAATTGTTTACCATTTTACATTCCCACCAGCAATGTATGAAAGTTCCAATTTCTTCACACCTGTGCCACACTTATTGTCTCCCTTTTGTATTAGAGCCATTCTAGTGGATGTGAGGTGGTTTCTCACAGTGGTTTTGAGTTGCATTTCTCTATATACTAATGATGTTGAACATCTTCTCATGTGTTAGTTATCGGACATTTATATATCTTCTTTGGAGAAATATCTATTCAGAAATATTTGCCCATTTTTAATTGATTTTCAATCTTTTTTATTGAGTTATAAGATTTCTTTATTCTAGATATAAGTCCCTTCTCAATATATAATTTGCAAATATCATATTTTCTTCCATTCTGTGGGTTGGGAGATGATACCATTTATAGGACAAAAGCTTTTAATTTTGATATAGTCCAATATATCTATTTTTTTCTTTTGTTGTTTGTACTTCTGATGTTACATGCAGGAAACCATTGCTTAATCCAAGGGTATCCAAATGCTTTATCCAAAGATAAACTTCTGTGTTTAATTTTAAGAATTTTGTTTTAGCTCTATTTATGATCCACTTTGAGCCAGCATAGCATGGTTTTAATACACATTTATTGCTTAGTTTTAAACATGTTAATAATTCCAAAAATGTTAATTTTGGAATAACCTTCCTTCTTCTACCCATTCTCCCTCCAAGATAGTCTATTACATTCCTGCCATGTGCAAGCACCATTAGGCATAGAAAGATGAGTGACTCACTGTCACTATGCCAAGGAGTTTATAATATAATAGAAAGTTAAAACATACAATCTCATAAGTAGTGCCATGTATGAGACAAATTACTGGCTCTAGGCACCGCCAAAACATTTCTCAACCCATAGATGAGAGAGAGAGAGCACCTGAAGTCAGGGTTGTCATCTCTGCTCCAGGAGGTACGGTTGTCACCATGATGGGCGTGAAGAAGAAGAAGGAAATACTGAATGCAGGCTGCAGGGAGGGTGATACTTTAATGGAGGAAAAGGTGCCCAATGTGAGGACTTAGGACTTAGGGAGATGGAAATGGGCAGTGTGGTGAGCACCCCAAGTGAGTGGAAAGAAATACAGCCAAGGCATGGTAGTAGGGAAGCACAAGGAGAATTGTAGAAACAACAGTCATCCTCTGTGGTCAGTGCAAAGGGATGGTGAAGATAAGCCAAACAGAAACACTGCTCCCTGAGGATGAGGAACATGGTTCCAGGCAAAGGAGCCTGAATCATGTCCTATCTTGTGGGAAGGTGCGTCGGGCAAAGTGAAGCCATGTTTGCACATGTTAGCCTCATGGCAGAGTCTGTAGTGGCCAAAGGGAAGGCGAGCACTAGAGCTAATCACTCAGCCATAAAATCTTAACTTTCTATTTATCTTTTCATTCACTCTTTATTTTTTCCCCTTAATATAAAGAGGGAAGTCTATTCCTGCACAGTTAACTTTAAAAAGAAATCATTTATAAACTGGGTCCTCAGTGAACTATTTAAGAAAAGGTCCTCTTCTGTGGGTAAACTAAGGAAACATTTAGAATGGCAGGCTTGAAGCAGGAATTGTGCACACTTCATTGTAGGAAGTCAGCCCACCCAGCCTGACAGCTCAGTAGAGGCCATCAGAACATGGATTATTAAGAAAACACAATTAAAAAAAAAAAAAAAAAGGGCAGTTTCTGTGTGGTAACCTCCAACGAGTTCTACACAAGGGTATAAAGGGCATATAAAAGTGTAGGCAAAGGGTCTGTTTGTGTTTACACAGAGGATCAAAGCCTAATTGGGCTACCCCGAAAATGAACTAAGATACGATATGAAAAAGAACTTCCAACATCTGCACTCTCTGGAAGACTCATGCCAGAAGATGATCATCAAAAAACCCCAACAAAGATCCACGCACTGCTACAGCTGTAGATGCACTCATCCCACCAGTTCCTGGACTTGCCATGGGAATGAGGAAGGAGATATCTAAGCTGGCCTGTGCATACAGTAAAACAACAAAATTGGACTGGATCTATACTGTTGGAACTCAACCAAGAATTTGGAGAAGTGCAAATTGTAGCGCTCCAAAGTCTTACAACTACAAACTATTTACTGTTAAAAGAACATATGGCATGTGAACAGTCCCCAGGAATGGGTTGTTTTAATTTGTCTGATTTCTCTCAGACTGTTCAAGCTCAGTTGGACAATATCCACCATATCATAGATTTCACAAATCATTCACAAATGCCTAAGGTGCCTAACTGGTTTTCTTGGTTTCACTGGAGATGGCTGGTAATTACAGATATGCTTTGGTTATGTAACTATACTCCTATTATGTTAATGTGTGTGTGCAATTTAAGTAGTAGCTTAAAACCTGTACATGCTGAAGTTACTCTACAAGAAGATATATCAAAGAAATAATCAATCTTCCCATGTTTTCTTCCGCCTGCTACTTCTATAGCTTTTCTTCTTCCTTCTTAATTACAACCCTTAAATAGAATTCGTGCCTCATATCAAATTTACCGAGTATCATAATTCTTCCAAGTGGTAAAGATACCTCAAGACAAATGCTGGGCATAGAAGCCACAGGGCATAAATATGCAAAGAAGTAAAAAGCTAACTTTTTCAAACAATAAGGCTTCTCTCTCACTTACCAACTTCACATTTCCCTGTATGGCCCCGGAAGATGACTGGTTAGCCAGAGACGGGTAAGATTCCTCAAGGGAGGAACAACCTAAGACAGGCACAGTCGCAGGGGGGCCATCAGGTGAGAAATTGGGGATCAACAGAGGTGAGGCTTAGAACCTCCCCCCATGTTCTGAGAGAAATCTTCTGCATACGTGGATGTTTTATTGCCCTGGTCTAGCTTGGATTAACACATAGTCTACAGGCACACACCTGATCATCTACATTTGCTCCCTTACAACACTAAACTATGTTTTCTACCTTTATCTTGTATCTACCTACCACTCCAGCATTTTATTAAAAATAATAATAATAAAGAGAGAAATGTGGTATCCACATATAAATCAAGTATAAAAACCAAATGAGTATTCATATTTGAACTGACTGTTTAGAGTTCATAATGCATGAGCAAAACCGAAAGTTTCTGTGATGACTGCCCTTGTACTGTTCACTATGTAACTTATTCATTATGTAAGAATTTGTTCTACATGTAAAAACTTGTTTGTTATGCCTCAGAAGATTGGAGACTGACAAAAATTAGGCTTGGGGTGGATTAATGATTGTGCATTGAGCATTGACTCCCCTATACAGAATTTTATTGTCGTTAACAACCATTTGATCAATAAATATGAGAGATGCCCTCACAAAAAAAAAAAAAAAAAAAAAAAAAAAAGGACAGACTTCCAATGGTAAAATAAATTAGTAACCGGGATGTAATGTATAGCATGAGGAATATAGTCAAGATATTGTAACAGCCTGGTAGGGTGATAGCTGGAACCTAGAATTATGTATATAAATGTTCTACCACTGTGTTGTACACTTGAAACTCATGTAATGTAATACTGTGTGTCAACTACCCTTCAATAAAAAATAATTATTTTAAAAAAAAAAGAAAACACAATTAGGGAGCTACGAAATCCTCCAGGCAGGCAAGGCCATAGGTCTCTACCACACAAGCAGCTCATATTCAAACCTGTTACATGTATTTTCAAGTCAACTGATCATTCCAATAAACGTGTAATAAATTTGTTCAGGAGGAAAGAGATTAAACCTGTGATTGAAGGAAACAGAAATCTAATATTTTTTAAGGCACAGATTGATAGGGTGAAGGAAATCACCACATTTTGAGGGAAGTGGTTCCTGAATTATAATTTCAGGATAAAATAAGTTTCAAATACATTTTTTGACAGCATCAAAACAAACTCTATAACTGTCCTACTGGGTGTAGGTCATGTAAAACTGGGTGTTAGGAGGAAAAAAGTTGTGACCAGGATTATATAATTTTTAATGGGCAAAATATTTGCAAAGATGGATGAAACATTTGAGAATGTTTCAAATGCATGTGCTCAAATGCACACAATTAGTCCCTCTCCCACACCAGTAGACTCTGATAATTGATGCTAAAGCATAGTTTGAATGGGAACAGTAACACCTACCCCCCAACACACACACACACACACACACACACACACACACACACACACTGTGTTATGTCCCTCTTTTGAGTATGAACCAAAGGCTGTCTATTTGGTAAGGATTTTTAAAAAATAAAGAAGGGCAACCTGAGAGTCCATTCTGCTCATCATGGGTCCTACAAAGTCACCTTCTATGTTCTTCATCTGTTTCATCTTTCCTAACATAAGGCTATCAGGGATACTCAGTCCTTGCCTAAGTCCCCACCTAAGCCAGGCCAGTCTTCAAACAAAGAAGCAGTTTTTCACTGGAGATCTTTTTAAAAAGAGTGGGTTGAAATGTCCTCACTTGAACTTAAAAGCTTAATGAGTCTTGGTGCCAAAGACCTGGAGACAGACCAAGTCAGCGAAGCCAGTTGTGATATGGCAGAAAGACAAGGGAGAACACTGCAGAGGAGGCCTATCAAATTCTTAACAGTCTGTACAGTCCAAAATCAGTAACGGCAAAAGGGCCTATGTTTGCTGAGATTTGAGGCAGCATCTGGGTCAGAGAGAGCTCTAGGGAGAGTCTGAAGACGCCTTGCCCTACCACCCTCCGTCTCCATCTAATCATTACAAAGGGAGATAGGTAAATGTGACCCTGGCTGTCCGACCAGGGTTGCTGTGAGGATCAAACAAGGGATGGGTTTGCAAATACTGAGCAAAGCAACAGTGCCTAGAAGGAACCAGTCTGGGGTAGCCAGCGACTGGGGTGACCGTGTGTCCCGGTGTGCCAAGGACAGACGCAGATTCCATTTGTTGTCCCAACCTCTCAGCTGGTTAACAACCCCTTTCACTCTCAAAAGTGGCTTGTTTGAGTGGCAAACTATGTGGTCACTCTACTTATAAGCCATTGCCTCAGACTAATCTCATTTCTTTTTTAATAATCTCATTTCTTGTTTAATAATAATAAAACATTGCATGTGTAGTTTCTATTAGATAAGTCTCTAACAATAGCCTGTTGAAATGATGCAAAAGCATGAGCCAGACCCAAAATAATTAGATGGAATCATGGTCAGGTGTCTGGCAGTTTCCAGAGACGGCTAGTCACTGACAAAGGTTTCCAGTGCCTCCCTCTACCAGTGAGGCTTTTCCTGAGGTCTCTGCTGACCTCTGCCAGGTGACCTCCAGCTCCGCAGACATCTTCTTCGCTCCCTGCTTCCCAGGACCCCCATTTCCCTGGGTTTCCTCTCATCTCTCAGAGAGCCCCTTTGTGAGCTTCTCTTTCTTTCACCCCTGACCCTGGGCATGGACTTCTTTAAACTGAGCCTTGTTCTGCTGCATTTTCTTGATGTAATTGTTCCCTCAGAGAGACTGTCACATAACACAGGTTAGCCTTAATGTCCAACAATGGCAGGCAAATCCAGCTTGGATAAGTTACATCACTGTCTCACCTCTAAGCTCCAGGTGCCATCCCCAGCAGTCTAGAGGACTATCCCCTGGGGTGTGCTATCCTTTCCCCAAACTCAAGTCTGTCTAATGTCCAAACTGTAGCCACAACCTCTCTCAACAAATAGAGGACACTTTCCAGCTTGTATGGAGGGCCCACCCTGCTTGTCATTAACAACTGAGACGCTGAAGTTATTTTTTAGTCTTTCCTTTCAGTCATCCATATCCTGTATCTTACCAAGTCCTCTTGATTTCTTCACAATTCTTCTCATTTCTATTGTTCTGGAGATCAATGTAAAAATCCTTCTATGGCTTACAAGACTGAGAAATCTTGCTTCTGCCTACTTCTCCTCTTCATCCACTGTCATCTCATACCATTGTCTCCTTGTTTTCTACATTTTGGACAAATAAGTCTTCTTACAATTCCTCCAAAACATAGAGTTTCTATGTCAGGGATGTCATCATGTTATTCTTTCAGTCTAAATAAAACATGCTCCCTCCCTACTTCCATCTCCCTTCCCTTTATCCTGGCCAATTCCTACTCTTCATTCAGGTCTCTACCTAACTGTCCCTTCCACAAGGGAACCTGAGGTTTCAACCCCAAGTGGAGTCAGCAGTAGATTCCAGACCTGATCAGGGCACCCCATTACACGAGCTTATTGCATAGTGTACTAGCCTTTCTGGTAACTTACCACACTTGTACATGGGCTCTTAAACAGGTTAGCTGAATGAAGGAGGGGAAGCCCTCCTGGCTGTCAGGCAGATCCCTTTCTATGTTCACATGCCACACACTCATTCCAGCCCCAACCTTTCCGCGACTCTTGCCCCTGTGTAGAATGTGCCCCTTCCCTCAGTCCATTACCATCTGATATAAAATTCACTAGATGTAACATCTCCCCAATAATTGTCTCCCAAACTACAACAATCTCCCTTTGTTTAACTTCTTATTAAATCTTGGTAATTAAATCTTGGTCACTGGAATTTTCTCACATACTGGTTTGTACTGTTATTTAGCTGCTTTGTGTGTATCTTCAGTCCCCAAGCACATTATAAAAAAACTCCTGAAGATCAGGCATCAAGCCTTACATTCCCTTTTATGCCCCTCAGTGCCTAATTTGGGGCTGTACAGAACAGGGCCGATACCTAACAAGTGACAAAATGCCTCCATGCAAAGCACCACCATCAACTCCCAATCTGTCCTAGCAGAGTAGTACCTGTCTGTGGTACAACACGTCTCAGGCTGAAATCAGTACAAGAATCCGAGACAAGCCCTTCTTCTAAGAATAAGCAGCTCATTCACCAGCAATGATATAAACAAGTGTTTGCCAACAGATTTCTTATCTTCAGAAAATTATTCCAGCACTATAAGAATTTTGACAAAAATCCACTAAGACATTCTCCATTGGCCACTTATTTGCAGACAGGCATACTCAGACTTGGCATTCCATGGAAATGTGTGTGCCAGACAAAACCCCTAAGTTCACCTCTATACCTCCTAGGAAGACGGAGCTGTAATGAAGAATCTTGTACTTAAAGAAAGCAGATACTTCCCATCCATTGGGCTCCAGTCTTCAGGGATGGGTGTACTCTTTATGTAAAGTTGTGTGTGTGTGTGTGTGTGTGTGTGTGTGTGTGTGCGCGCGCGCGTGCGCGTGTGTGTGAAGGAGAAGCAGAGGGGGAAGAGAAGAGAGGAAAGAAGAGAAGGGAGGGAAAGGGAGGAAAGAAGAGGAGGGGCGAAAGAAAGAAGAGGATAATACTGACAATGAGAGCTAAGATTGGGAGAAAGGTCAGGTCACTGGTGATTAGGTAGCCTAAGAAGAAATCTTCGTACCAGTCTCAATTTATTCCTCAGGTGTCTGTAACAGATGTATTATGTGCTACACCACTGTCCAGTGAGGGGAATACAAAGATATATAGAAGCAGTCTTCAGTAAGTTTTTGATCTGGTACAGATCATGCCTCTGCCTACTTTCCTCTCTATTCACCCTCATCTCATACCCCTGTCCACCCTGGAGACAATGAGGTGGTGCACTGTGAAGTGATAGCACAGAGGCGGTACAGGAGCTTAGAAGCCAGGCAGGAACTCACTAATGCTGCCTGGGGCATTCTGGAACAGCTTCCCAGAAAAAGAAATCACAGCAGACTGGAGGGAGCGGGAGGAAATGACATCACCATAGAGGTCAAGGTTACTGTTTTCAAAACAATCACTATAGGCCCCAAGCTCTGCCAGCCAAAGCCCATTATTTACAGATGATCAGATTTGTAAGGGACCCAGATTTTCTTGCCCAGTTTTTGATCACAGGCTAGGCAAGAGAAGCTGGAAAGTAAAACCCCAGTTGGTTCAGCCTGCGGCTCACTGGCAGTCCCAGAGAGACGGCTGATGGGCCCACAGCGACACAGAGCTGCACTGACTATGTCGTGATTGTGATTGACTTTCGGCCCATTTCCAGCAATGGTAATGAGAACAGCCTGTGGTCCAGGGTGCCGAGCAAGCACGTGACACTGCTGAGCACTTGACTCTCTCCCTCACTGGGACCATATGAGGTAGTAATTTCCCCATTTCATAGACAAAGGGAGAAAAGTTGGCATTTAACTGCCTGCTATGTTCCAAGCACTAAGTACATATTATCAATTCATCTAATCCTCAGAACAACCCTATGAATTAATATAATTTTACATGTTTTTAGATGAGGAAGCTGGGGCTCAGGGAGGTTAAGTAACTTGCCTAAGGATACAGAGTCGATAAATCCAGCAGACGGACTGTTTATTAGGTTGAACCATATGAAATCACATTTTCTGACCGTTTTTGGTCTCTGAACAGAAGTTTCATAGGATTAAACCTAAGTGTTCCCAAATCCATTCACTTCCCACTAGTTCTCTGCTAAAAGGATTTGAACCGGCATTTTGCCACACTTGCTTTCTCTCTCTCTCAATATGCCTCTTTTTTCTGAACCATTTGCATCTAGTTGCAGGGTATATGAGTAACCCTTACATCATTGTTACAGCTTTTCTATCAGTTTGAAATTTTTCAAAATAAAAAGTTGGGAGGGGAGGTGATGACTTGTAAAGAAACTCCTGAGAAAATGTTATGTAACAAGTTATTTGATTTATCCAAACAGCATTTTTGCACTGCCCAAACTCAATTACTTAACTTTATGAGGATAAATAAACAGTTTACATCCAAAATTAATTCCATAGTCCTTAATGGGCTGGAAAACTTCTTCTGCAGAGGACTAGATAGTAAACATTTTAAGCTTTATGAGCCACATACAACTCTCATTTTATTTTATTTACAACCCATTAAAATTATAAAAGCCATTCTTAGCAAGAAGGAAGGCTAGCAACAAAACAGGCCAAGGACCGTAATTTGCCAACTCCTGATACAGATGGAATTCCATAGAATTATCTCTAAATACTAAAGTCATAGTCAGGAAAACAAGTCAGAAACTATCCTTTCTGGAGCTATTCCCAAGCAGTGTGATCTGGGGGCAGGGGTGCAGATGACAGTCCTCAGTGACTGCATCCTGGGAGCGGCTTCCTGGAATGGTTCTTTGCAGGCCTCCTTTCCAACCCTGATGTCCTCAAAGACATAGTGCAGTATTCAAACATTTCTAACAGCATTATACTTGTCACAGGTTTGCAGTTCTGTCACACTTTGGCCCCAAACCTTTAATGCTCAGCAGAGGCCTCCCATCATTTGCACATTTAACCTCCAAAACTTCAACTACACACACTTGGCAAAAACAATGGAGGAAGAGAGAGCTGATGATAGCAAAAAACACCTATTATAATCCTATCTGGCATATACACTCTATTTTATACTTGCTATTACTGTAAGTTATACATTTATGCATAAGTATTACTACATACAGGGGGTGCAACGCAAGCCATGAGTGCTGCCCTTCACAAGCAAAGTAAAAGAGCTTCCAGGGTGATCTTGATGCTCTCAATTTCCATCTTAGATGCTGCCTGTAGGTGCCAGTCTGTTCTCTTTCCTGCCTCTGTAGCCTTTAGTAGAAGTCCACCACTCTCACTTGTCTCCTCTAGTTTTGACAGCTGTACCCCAGCACACTCTGTGACCACAGCCTCCTACCCACTCAGCTGCCTCACGCCCTTGCTCTTACTGGCCTTGCCTTCTTATCTTATAAGCCAGACCACCAGGCCCTTGATGCTTACGTTTTTCCAAAATCACCATCCCATGTCATTCTTCATCTTCTGTCCAGCTGAGACCCCGTGGTTGTCCTCTGTATTGTCCTTCTCCCCACTTCCTAGGATTTCTGGCATCAATTCCATTCCACCCACCACCCAGCCTCTGGCTTTTCCCTCCCATTAAAATCCTACCTCTAGGCATGGGGCAGTGGTTAAGAGCAAAAGCTAAGGAATCAGACTTCTAAATTTAAATTCATCCTATCTGTATAACCCTAGCAAAGTTACTTACTCCTCTGCCCCAGTTACTTCTATAAAATGGGCATGAGAATAGTCCTTACAAACCACAGGTAAGTCTGGAACCTGGTAGGACTGGGAAGAGGAAAACCAGACTCTAGGCCCAGAAGATGCCCTTCTGTTTGAGGAGAACTGAAATTTTTTCAGACTCATAAAAAACCGAGGACATTTTTAGTGAACAAAGAGCATGGTGTCTTCACAGTTGTAACCAACATTTACAGCCAATCCAACTCAGATAGAAAGATGAGAGTTTGTTGAACAAAAGGGAGAATTCACTGATGCTGTCATGTATTTTTCAAATGGGGTCATAACACTGTTACAAGACACCAGCTGGGCTTCTATTTTGAATAATACAAAGTTGAAAAGCCCCAGTAATTTTTAAAAACAGGGTGTATATTATGAAAGCCCAAATCGCAGAAGAGATGAATTGCTAATTTCTGAAATTCAAAATTCTAGAGAGTTCCTGTATTTTTTAATGTTGCTATGTAGGTGGTGACTATGAATTCAAACTCCTTAATCAACAGTACCCACAAAACTCTTTCTAGTTCTAGAAAGTGGCATAGTCTTAGGCATTCTCATGTACTCTCCAAAGACAGGTGTTTAAAACCTGTAGGGACCCACCGTCTAGGCACCTTCATGTACCTGAGACCCTCCCAACTGAGTTTTCAGCCTTTCGGCCCCTGTCATCAACCAGTCCCAGGCCTGGAATTATGCAAGACCCCCTCCTTGCCAGATTGGTCTCTAGATACAAATCCTAGAAGATATTCCCATTCATCTCTGCCTACAGCAGCCCAATGTGCTTTAGCTCAGATCCAAGCTAACCATGCCCCTGCCCCTGACCAAAAAGGAGAGGGAAATCTTCCTCTGTCATTTCAGACCTTCAGTATGTTCAGCTCTGGGGTCTTGATTTTGTTTCTCATTGCTCTGTGGGTCCAGCCCTTAGAAATGTGTTTACATCTGGTTTCTCTGGCTGCTGACCCAGCCTCTTCTCAAAGGCTTTGGCTGGGATTCATGCTACTGGCTTTCCTTGCCTCAGGCTACCAATGCAGTTCATTCCACCTTAGCAGGCTCTTTGCCAGGGCTGCTAGCTGGCATCCCACAGGGAGGCCAGGGCCTGACTCTGGTCCTCAGACTCCTTCACATACACCAGTGGACTGATCCTCCATGGTTAGAGGTCTTAGACAATAATCCATTTGTGGGTAAAACTGCAATATTTCCAGAATCTCTTGCCTGGCTTTAGTGTATCTCCATACTAATAGGTGTTTCCAAGAGGTGGAGAGAAGTAGTCCAGCTCCATAGCAATCAGGGGATTTAAATTTCTCTTTGAAGAAAGGACAATGGGAAGCAGGAAAAAAATGCTGACATGAACTGTGTTGAAAGGGGCTGTGTAATAATCAACATTTGTATAGCCAATGTTGTAATTTTTAAAGGCACCTTAGCCATATTATCCTGCTGAAATTCACAAAAAGCTTATCAAACAGGCAAGAGTTATAAATGTTTATGTTTCAGAAAGAAAAATATGAGACTCTAGGAAGTTAAATGACTTAAGGGTGAAGTAAGGACTTAAGTCTCTGTCCTCAGGCTCTAAAACTTGTGCTCTTTCAAATACAGTGGTGGGTCTCAAACAATATTCTGTAAGCCACCAAAATAAGAGTTCTTTCTGTGTTATTCTATTTATAGAAAGTTTAAAGTAAGGGAAAACAGATGCTATGGTGATAGAAATCAGAACAGTGCTTTTCTACACATGGTTGAGGTTGGGAAGGGACTTGAGGGCACTTTCCCATCTACATCTTGATCAGGGTGTAGGTTACATGCATGCTCATTGTTTTCAAAATCTATCAGACTGTATATTTAGGAGCTATGCATTTCATGTATGTACATATAACCTCAATAAAACAAAAATTAGTATCCAAATTAGAACCTCTTAAATAAATTCACAATTTGAAATCTTTAAGTTTATGTCCATCCATCCATAAGTATTAAGGCCATAGCTTATTTTGTGTCTCAAGCTGTTTCACAGAAAGCTCTTGAACCCATCATTACAGCAGCACTCTATGACAAAGCCCAGGTTCAAAAAACAAAAATTAAACACTGCCATTATTGTTCACATTTGAATTTTGCCAATAGCACAAATTAAATATATTCAAAATAATTCAGGGAAGTAGCCCCAGTAAGGAGCATTGCCTGGCATGCTTTAAGATGTTGTATGTAAATAGAAGCTCTGCTTTCATTTGGCATAAGCTTGTTTTGTTTGGGGGCAAAAGGGGAGAAAAGCTAATGCTTTCACCATAATTCAGTCTACATTATTCCAATTACCTGGGCCTAAATTCCTACATTGTAAAAGTTGTTTGAAGTTGAGTAACAACTACCAGATATTTCCTCTTTTTCTTGTTTGAAATTGCCACAGTCTCCACCACTCCCTACTAAACACCAAGACTCCCTCACCTACTTATGTTTATGCCTAGCCCAGCGATTTTAAAAAATTTCAGGTTCAAACAGTAAATAAATTAAAAACAAAACACTAGAAGTTTTACAGACAAACTGAATAGCATTAATGACTTTTCTTGAAAAAAGCAACTGAATATAGGCTATACTTACTCGCATAGAAGGATTCCATTTTCTAATCCTGTCCGAAAATCTTTATCACCAAAACTTCTGCCTGTTACTTGCTGGAAAAGAAAAAAAAGAAAAAGAAAGCATAAATTTTTCTTCTTTAATCAGGAAGCTCAATGATTCTTTTTTTTTTTTTTTGATATTTAAAAGCCTTGAAAAACTGGTGGCACTCCAAGAATGGGAAAAACTGTTAGGTCTGAATTTCCTTTACATGTGTCGCTTTGCTTAGATCAGCTAATCTTAAATTTAGACCATTTTTTAAAAGTTTTTTTCCTATCTAATTCCTTAAAAAAATCTGTTCTTCCTGATAAGAATGTTACTTTTGGGGTTTGGCCATGATAAGTCAAGGCCACAGCCTCTTTTTTCCTGAGAATTCAACAAACACACTTTCAAAAAGCCTACAGAGTGCACCACCTAAGGATAAAGTATTTATTTGTTAAAACATTAACAAATGTTAATGGCAGAGGAGAGGAGGTCACGGACCCCTAACCTTGAGAGATGAACATAAATACAGGAATATTAAAGCTAATATCCATAACATGGTACAAAAGAAAAATAAAAGCTGGGAAAGAATGAACTGTCTAACAGCACAAGATTGATGGCCATTCTTGTCAACTCTGGTTCTCAGTAGTGCTTTGGCCTAAGCACCAGTGCATAGATTTTTTCATTCAATAAATATTTATTGAGCATCCATAATATGCCAGGTAAATAAATATTCATACTATAAACCCTAAAGCAACCTCTAAAATAATAAAATAAAATGTTATAGCTAATAAGTCAAGAAAGAAGATAAAACAGAATCATAAAAAATAGTCTAAAAGAAAAAAGAAAAAAGGAAAAAGAAATAGAGAACAGATGGAATAAATAGGAAGCAAATAGAATATTATACACTTAAATCTAACCATATCAATAAGTGTATTAAATATAAGTGGCCTAAACACCCTCAATTAAAAGATAGAGATTGTCAGATTGGATAAAAAGCAAGTCTCAACTATGTGCTGTCTACAAGAAATGCAAATTAAATATAAAGATACAAATAGGTTAAAAATAGAAGAATAGAAATGAGCTATATCATGCTAAAGTAATCAAAAGAAAGCTAGGGGGGGCTATATTAATACTACATAAAGACATTTTTAGACAAAGAATAATACCATGCAAGATAAAGTTATTTCACAAATGGTTATCTCATCAGGAAGACACACCAATCTTAAACATTTCACCTATTTAAAAAAACAAAGGTCCACAATAAATAAGCTAAAACTGATAGACCTTCAAGGGCAAATATACAAATTCACTAGACTCAGAGATTTAGTATCTCTCTTGAATAACTGAGAGAACAAGCAGACAGAAAATCAGTAAGGATAAAGAAGAATTAAACAATAGTATCAACCAACTTGAATTAATTGACATTTCTACAATACTTCACCTTACAACAGCAAAATACACATTTTACTTATGTTCACAACAAACATTTATTGAGATAGATCAATTTCTGGGTCAAAAAACAAATCTCCACAAACATACCAGAATTCAGTTCATAAAAAGTATGTCATCTGAATCTTCTGCATCCGTGGATGTTTTGTTGCCCTTGTCTAGCTTGGATTAATACTTAGTCTATAGGCACAGACCTGATCATCTACATCTGTCCTCTTATAGCACTAAATTATGTTTTCTACCTTTATCTTGCATCTACCTACCATTTCAGCATTTTATTAAAAATAATAATAATAATAAGGGATAAATGTGGGATTCACATATAAATCAAGTATAAAAAAAAGTATATCATCTGACCACAGTGAAATGAAATTTGAAATTTATTTAGACAGAATTTTCTCTGGAAAAATCCCCAAATAATTTTAAACTAAGTAACACAATTCAAAACAATCCATTTATCAAAGAGGAAATCAAAATAAATTAGAATATGTTTCTTAGTGGAAGAATGTGGCAATATAAAAATGTATGGAAAGATCCTAAAGCAGTATTAGGGGAAAATGTATAGCACAAAACACCTATATCAGAAAAGAAGATCAATGAATATATCAAATCAATGAATTCTGCTTCTATCTTAAGCAAATTAAGCCCAAATTAGGAAGAAAAAAATCAGAGTTGAAATCAATCAAATAGAAAACCAAAAAGAATAGAGAAAAATCAATGAAATCAAGTTATTTCTTTGTGATCAATAAAACTGATAAACCTTTAGCCAACTTGACAAATCTTTAGTTAATAAAATTGGTAACCTTGGTTTTTAGCCAAAAAAGAAAGGTACAAATTACCAGCATCAATAATGACAGAGATGACATCATTACAGATTATACAGATTTAAAAGGATGAGGGAATATTATAAATAAATTTGTGTCAATAAATTCACCAACTTAGATGAACTGGATAAATTTCTTGACACAACCAACCAAAGTTCACTCAACAAAGAAACAGATAACCTCCCCCAAAAAAAGTGTGAGACCCAGAAGGCTTACCTGGTAAATTATATCAAATATTTAAGGAAGAAATATCATGTAATTCTACACAAACTCTCCCACACAATTGAAGAGGAAAGAATACTTCCTGATTCATCTTATTAGACCAGCATTACCTTGATTCAAAAACCAGGCAAAAACATTATAAGGCAGAGATACACACACACACGCACACGCACGCACACACACACACACACACACATACACACACAAACACAGAAACTATACCAATGTGTTATCTACTCATGGTAGGAATCAAGTGTGATTTTTATTTTCTTCTTTAAATTTTTCCTATTTTTTGAAAACTTCCTACAATTAACACATATTTCTTTAATTATCAGAAAAACCAAACAAGATTTTTGTTTTTAAGAGCAATCTAAGGAAACTAAGTGGTCCCAACTGTTCCTTGTAAAACAAAGTTCAAGTTTTATTTTAAAACATCCCCATACCACTCCCACTAGAAGGACAATTCACAAGTGAATATAACATACTGCCTAAAGAAAAAAAGAAAGAAAAGAAATATATTCCTTTGTTAATGTCATCTCATTCTTATTTGAGGAAATGTGAGAAAATGAACAAAAAGTAGTTCCTTACAGTTTGTAAATATCTAGCTTTTTTCCCAAAGAAATTAAGAAACCTTCCTTTAAATGGCTAAAGTTTAAACACAGACTTTAAACACCTTAGCATTTTCTTTCCTGAATCTATTAGTTTTTATTTACAGTCTCAAAACATCACTAATATTCTCTATAAAACTCACCTCCATTCACTAAGAAGTGATTAGAAAGTCTTGAAAACATTTCCCCCCCAGGTCTTTACATATTTGTTGAAAGTATTATGTTCTAGTGCAAATGGTGCTTACATTAAGGATCCAAGAGAGTTTAGCTACATCTATTACAGAATCTCTGGCTAAATTAACCCAGGCCCCTTTCTACTGAGGAGGATGATAAACAGGGCCTAGAGACAGAAACACAAATGAGACATGGCCATGGTAGGTAGAAAGCTCACACACTGGTGAGGGAAGCAAATATCTGAACTTGTACCATAAACAAAGTTAACATAACTATTTTGACTGTAAGAAAATATTGTCTTGGACCACCTAAAATGCCTATGTACTATTTAAAATGATCTTGCATGTGATGCAAAACCACTAAAAAATTATTTAGAGTTCATGGTAAGTTCAATGGTAAGTTCAAAGTCAGACTGTTAATCAAAATCCTCCAGTATGTAGTGTGATTAAATTAAATTATGAGATGGGACTAGGCACCATGCATTTAGAGGAAGGTGCTCATTTCCACTTCTATTCCTCTTCTTTTGTCTCCTTCCCCCTCTCCTATGTCCATTAGGTCCCAGTACAGCCTTCACCCTCCTCTCCACTGATCCAAATACCATCTATTTTCCAAGTCCAGGTTATTTATGATAGAGGTACTTAGATCTTTTTTTGGAGGGTCAACAGTTGAATAGACTCCAGAAATTCAACAAGGACCATGCCATTAAAAAGTCTGGTCCTCAGACCATCAGCAGCTGCATCTTCACCTGGAATTAATGTTAAAAATACAGACTCTCAGCTCTTCCACACTCTCCAACCTACTTATTCAGAACAAGCATTTGAAAAAGATGTGATTCATATGCAGAGTAAATTCTACAAAGTTCTGACGTAGCATACTAAAATGAGTCAGCAGTTCATAATCAGAGAGAGAGAACCTTCCACTGGAATCAGGATTTCGGATGACCTCTGTTCAGCAACCCCTCTTAGCAACATCATTATGATGTGTTCATAGTGTCACACATTGTATTTTTTAAGTATAAAGACTGCTAATTACTGTTCCCTTCATGACAACATAAGCCATTGCTATAAAAAACAAAATGGCTGCCAAGAATCAACCACCATCATGAGCAGGAGAGGTGAAAAGTGACTGCCCAAACTTTGCACTAACCTTCCCTCTTGGATTCTCATGGAAGGAAGACTCTTAGCAACCACCCAAACAAGACACGGGCCAAGCTATCAACTCATGATCACTCTTCAAGGACACAGAACAAGATGGAAGATTAGTAGAGCCCTTAAAGAGAGCCTGAGATTGGGGAGCTGGAACAAGGGGTGGGTGGCGAGAGCGCCCAGGTTCAGGAGCCTTCCAGGGCCAGCAGGGGAAGGGCAGCATGAAATGTCAAGAACACTTGATCATTCCCCCAAATCCCGCTCTCCACACCTTGCTGAGCATCAGCCACCTGAACAATTAATCCTTGCAACTCCATCCTTGCAGTTGTTCAGCCTAGTCATGCTTGACCCCTATCTTTCACAACCAATTACACCCACCAACAAATCCTGTTGATTCTCCCTTCAGAATTTAGCCAGAATCCAACCACTTCTCACTGTCTCCACTCAACCATATCACTCCAAGGCACGGTCTTATACCTAGATAACAGTCTCTTGGAAGAGTGGCCTCACTAACCTTCCTTCCATGTCTTGTCAACAGGATAATCCTGTAAAGTTAAATGCTACTACTCCACCCAAATGCCTCAGTACTTCCCCTTCTCACTCAGGGTTAAAAGTCAAAGTTCCTACAGTTCCCTAAAGATATTCAACATAAAAAAAAAACCCTAATAGAAGTACAAGGACAAAATTATTGGGCTCCACCATGATTTTAAAGGTGGGCATAATGAATTTATGCACATCTCTCCATTCAAGGGATCCTCAGAAGTACTAATGGTGGCAGTTAGGTCACCACTTCTGCCTTGAGTGCCTTTCAGGAAAGCCCAGGGTCAGATTTTTTTCCCTCTGCTTTATGATTTAGGATTAATTCACTTTAATTACTAACCAAAATATTTGTTGGAGGGACATGCTGTGTCAGATTAAAATAGTCAATGAATGGATAATTTACCAAAATCTTGATTGTTTTAAAGAGTTTGGAAAAAAAAAAAGACTTCCATCTACCTTAGCAATTAAACCAAAAGCAGAAGCAAGAGGATATCATGATGTGTCATCACACTAGTTTATGCAAGTAAGTACTAAGTAGATCATCTGTATTCGACTTTTTTCCCATAGAACTAAAAGGTAATTCTGTTTCTGAGTTTGTTCATGCCAATGGCACTGATCTCAATCATTTAAATAACTGAAATATGGAGGACTTAGAACAACAGTCTAATAAAGAAAACCACACAACTTTATGGTAACATTTTTATGATGTGTTTATAACATAACACATTGTATATCATAATGCTACATTTTGCTAATTACTTTGTTACCACTGTTATTAAGTTATTGCCATAAACAAAGACTGGCAAGAATCAGACTCTCAGCCTGATCATTATCATTTATATAAATTGTATTTCAAAAATATTTTGATTAACCTTCAGGTTTTTTTTTTTTTTTCAAAACAATCTGATGGACAAACTGCGGTTCACTAATAAGCTGCAAGTCTGAAGAGGATTTTAAATAAACAGGAGAAAGCCTATTATAATGACCTTAAGAGGAGATTCTACTGGCTGATAAGATGATGGTCCCTAGATTCCAGCAATTGAAAAAATACAAATTTAATATATTTTGACTTAACTTTTGAAAGACATGGATATTTTCTCTAAATTGTACAAAAACAGGCACATTTTTCAGAAGGTGTGATTACCTCATACACGTGGCAAATGAAAAATCACACCTCTTTAATTCACTGGAGAAGATTATTAGCAACTCATTATACTCACTTCTGGTCATATTTGACTTATTTAACAAGAGCCTTTCTGCATATTTTTATAACTAAATTATAAAATAAAGCAGAACAGATTGCTCTTATTTTCACATTTACTGAGAAATAAATCTATTGCTATTTCTGTTTCTTTTGGTTGCTAGAACAATCAAATCAAGACTCTATGGAAACTCTTTGTAAACAATACTCATCATAAATCATATTCATCTGAGCCAGAATTAGCAATCAACCCCTCAATCATCTACTGAATACTTATTTCATGCCAGACAGTGTCATAGGAGTGAGACCAAAATAGAAAGATCTGTACCAACCCAGTAAGAATACACAATCCAATGGGAAAGACAGAAGATTACACTACAGTAGGTGTTGGAAGTGAAATATGGGCAGAGATTGACAAGGGCACAAAGGGAGCAATTAACACAAATTGCATGACTGAACAGTTGAATGGTAATAGTTCACATTCATGTATCAACTACAATATATCTTCTCTGTTCTAAATGCTTGCCATATATTTATTTAATTCTCATAACAACCCAATAAGGTGGGGCAGATTATTATTATTGCCATTTTAAAGTCAAAAAAATCTAGACACAGGAGGGTTAAGTAGGCTGTCCAAGGACACAAAGCTAGTAAATAGCAGAGCCTGGATTGAACCCCTGGTAGTGTGACTGCAGAGTTCATGTTCCTAAGCACAAATTCTATGCAGCATCTGAGCAAGGAATGACCTCTCTCTTATCTAAGATAGTCAAGGAACACCTCTGAGGAGCTGACATTTGAGTTGATCCTTAAGGATGAGAAGATTCCCCAAAGGAAAGAGACGAAGTAGGGCACTTCAGGCAGATAAGATACAAAGACCAGCACAAAAATTTGCGCAAAGAGGAAAATTTCTAAGGGCTGAGCACAGGGAGGGGAGAGATGGGGTTCGGGAGGGTGGTAGGACATGAGGTGCCAGAGCGAGCACAGCCCCGGGAGTCAGCACCTGTGTGCCAGGACTATGAGTTATACTTGTCCTGAAAAAAAAGACACCCTAGAAGATGGGGGGGACAAGGAAGGGGTTCTTTGGCAATTACTCTCCCCATTTCCCACTAACTCCTAAGGAGACAGTCTCAGAATGACATTTTGCTTGTTGCTCTCAATTACTTTCTCATGGGCTCTCCCACTTCCATTATACAGCCAGTGACCTTGCTTTTGGAACCACAGTGAGTTTGAGACCATCTGGCCAGACTTTCCTTTAAGACCACTGCACCCAGGCCCACACATATCCCTCTACACACCGTATCTACACCTATCTTTTCATCTTTTTTCGGCCAGCTCAAAAGGAAGACGTGTGCTCCCTCTTTCCTCTATCAAGGCTCTGGATCCTATACCCGCCCATCTCCAGGTGCTGCCTTTATCTCAACATTACCCCTCAGTCCACAGCATCCTTCATCTCTCTGCTGAAGCATAATGAGTTCACTCTTTGCATAGAAACCCTAGTTCAATCCAACCCCTTCAACCACCATCCTGTTTTTCTCCTTCTTTTCACAGTCCAAACTCCCTATCGAAGTGTCCTGTACCCATTCTCCTTATCATCATAGCTCAGCTGCCTACAAACTGTCCTCTTTTAAATCACTGAAAATTCTTAAAGGGTTAAGAGTTGAGACCTGTGAGTTTGACTCTGAGCTCCACCTAAAGCTAAATCATAAGCAGATTAATGAACTTCTATTATTTCAGCTTCCCTGCTTACGAAATGATAATTGTACCTACTCCCAAGGTTTGCACACAGTAAATGGATTAGTGTGTGTCAAACCCTTCCCACAGTGCCTGACCCACAGTAAGAGCTCAATAAATTTCACGGTCAATGTTGGCAGCAATACCAGAGTTGTCATAGATCTCATTCTTGATTTCTCTCTCTCCAATACTCTTTGCAGGTCTTTCCTCCCTCCTCTGAAAATTCTGGTATCACTATACTCGCTGATCCAAAGTATGTTTTCCCATCTGATCTGAATCAGGTCTTAGCAGCATGAGAGCCAACCACTTCCTCCTTCTGGATCTCACCTTCCTCACCACCAGACACTCATGGTTTTCCTTCTACCTCATTCAAAAAATACTTCCTTCTTCGCTGTCTGAGCTACTCCACCTCATTCATTTCCTAATGGTAATACATGGTTCTTTTTCTCTTTTCTTCACTTTCTGTTGTCCTTACTCTGGCACACTCCCCTTCCCTGGGGAGTCCCAGGCCTTTAAATATATCACCAATGATAACTCATACATTTTTATGAGTTTAAATATCTCACCTTAAAATATCTTTAAATATCTTACATATGACAACTCACACATTTTTATATGTGGCACTGACCCTTGTCTTCTGAAGGCCAGAATCAAGTGTCTGATTTCTTACTTGACATCTCCCCATGGGTACCTTATAAACATTTCACACTTAACAATATCAAAACAAAATCTGTGACGTCTGCCCCCTGATCCAACCTATTCCACCTCTGGTCTTCTCCATCTCATTGAATGGAACTATCGTCCCTCATTCCCAGTAACACAGAAAGCAATATTTCTCCCTCAAAAATGCATTTTAGATCTGTTCTTTCCTCTCTGTCTCTACACTACCACACTAGTGCATACCTCCACTGCCTCTCAGCAAGATTGCTGCACCAGCCACCACCACCGTGGTCTCTTTGCTTCCACTCTGGCCCATCCACAAGCCATCTCCCACACAGCATCCAGGAATCTTTCCACAGATCAATCTGGTGTCCCTTCTTACTACACCAGAATAAGTCCAAGCTAAATAGATGACCGCTTCATTTTACAGATGAGAAAAATATTGTCCTGCAAATTAAGTAGCTTGCTTAAAGTCATACAGCTAGTTATCAGCAAGGATGAGACTAGAGTCAGGTCTCACTTGACCCAGGCCAGGGTGTCACCGCCCCACTACACTGCCTTCAGAAGGCACTTCTTTTTGTGGCTCTTACATTGCCACTTTCTTTAATAAAAATAGCTCCTTACATCTATTCAGTTGGGGTTGGCAAAAGAACAGCACAGAAGTCCAGGCCTGAGTTTATTTAATCAACATTATCAGACCATGATCCACTCCAGCACCAGCTCTAAGTGCTTAACATTGAGGATAATAAAATGCAATCTGCAGAATCCATTTATATTTTCATCATGTCATCAGAAAACCAGAAGGTGCTGTTTATAGTCATAGATTGATAGCCTCCACTAAAAGAGAAATCTAATTAAGAATACAGGCAATGCTCAAAAGTACCCTGGGAGCATTAAATCCTCTGTTCGAGCCATTTTATGCTCTAAACACAGAAAATGGGTCAGTCCAGGAACATGTGAGTGGGTTTAGCAGTAACTGTGTTTGCACATCCTCAAGCTGTTCTTTCCTTACAAAGAGAACAGAAGCTACAGAGACAGGCAACACTCAAAGTTAGCTTTTGCACAACATAGTGTTAGTGACTGACTGGAGAGCAAAGAGAAGGGAGAATCCAGAAACAAATGGGCTAGTGAAGTGTTTCAGGGCTACATGCATTGTCTCCATTTCAAAGAACAGAGATATACTTCAGCCACTGTGTCATTTTTATCTAGGTATAGTGTTGCTTCTTAAATCAATACTTCAGTTCTGGGATAATTGTGGCAATTCAGTTACCATCATCTATTCCTCAGCAGAGTGAAGTATGAACCCTTTGAATTAGGCAAATTTGGGTCCAAATGTCAAGTCTGACTCTTAGGAGCTATGAGACCCTAGACAAATGGCTTCACTTCTCTGAGTCTGCTCCCTCGTCTTTAAAAGATGGTTTTGTAGGAGTTTGTTTTATAATGTTGTTAGAAGCTAGAAATCATGAGTAGAACCACCTAGTAGGACAGTTAATACTGACTGGAAGTTCTATTACTTTTTTCCCCAAGCTTCCTATCTAAGAAGAAAAATGCACAACTGGAGTGTCTAAATCAGGTGGTTGCAATTTTGTTCAGAGATACTGGTCAGGAGGAAGTGTGTATCCTGGAGGCAGGTCTGCCACATCATAGATGGATCTGGGCTTGTGAGCACTGGGTACAAATCCAACAGGGGGCTGATGTAATAACCTCCTATACGTGCTCTCTGGGTTAAATGAAACCATGTGGAAACGCCTGTGCAAATTCAGAATATGACACATTTTGTAAGAGAATTGGCCTTCAAAAAGCCAATGTCATGAAGAAAGGGGGAGAGTTGCTCTTCTTAAATAAGAGGCTATAGGAAAGAGACACAACAGCTAACTACATTGTTCCTTAAGGAAATCCTAGTTTAAAAGAATCTGTATAGATGACATTTTGAGCACAGTTGGAGAAATACGAATATATTTTGGTCATTTGATAATATTAGGGCATAACTTCCTTATTAAGAGTGACAATGGCACAGTGGTTATGTAGGAGAATATTCTTACACTTTCAAAATGCACAGAAAAGTATTTAGAGAGAAAGAGGTCTAACATCTGCAATTTAGTTTGAAATGGTTGAAAAAATATTAGGGGTGTGTGTGTGTGTGTGTGTGTGTGTGTGTGTGTGTGTGTGTGTGTATGTGTGTATGAGAAGTAAATACAGCAAATGTTTACAATTATTGAAACTAGGTGGTGGGTAAATGGGGTTTTTTGACCCAATCTTCCTTCTTTTCCTCCTTTGTTTTTCCTTCCTTCCTTCCCTCCTTCCTCCTTCTTTCAAATGTTTTGTAATGTTCGGAATAAAATATTGTCAGCCAGGGCTGAAAGTCACTCAGCAGTCCCCAGAGTCCTCGGGTCAACCACCTATCCAGTGCCTTCTCATTTATTTCTAGAGGTACTTTACTGATGACAGTGAAATCAGTCATTTCATTTATATTCAACCACTCTCGCCTGCTCAGTACACAGAATGGCACTTGCCAGCCATCACATGGGCATGAGGTTAGCTCTGAGGATGGGAAGGAAAGAGTGGTCAAGCCCCTTGGCTTCCTGATTTGGGGCAAAGAACTGAAACTAGAGGCTCTGCCAAGCACACACAGTCTTGTGACAGTTGTAGAGTGGTCGGAAAACTGATCGATTTCACCATTTGGTATTCTAATAACTGAATAATTTTAGCTAAGAATCCAAAGTAACCACAAAACTGTTGTACTTCACCAGTACTTGGCATTTAAAAAGGCATCCAAGTCAAGTCAGAAAACGACTAGAATTCACCCAAACAAGTTATTAGATTACCAAATGAAAACAAGACATGATAAAATGCTCATTATACAGTTAGGATAATGACATTTACACAGCCTAGCCTTTAAAAAGTTGGTAAGACTTGGGCAGCACAAGTATGAAGAAAAGCACGGATGCGATCAACCTAAAATGAAGAGACTGACTTTCAGAAGGAGGGGATGAACCATCATCCCTGGGAGGGAGCCCAGGAATGGCTTTCCAGGTGGCAAGATTCTACTTGTTGATTTGGATCGTTTCTTGCTGCAGTGATTCCCACACTGCTCACCTTAAATAATTAACTAAGCTATGTATTGGTTTGATGTGGTTTTCTGTACTTGCGTTATAGTTTACAATTAAGAAGATTTTCAAGGGCGGATGAGGAATGCATAAGCTAACCTCCACAGTGAGTCAACCTTACTCTTTTTCTCTCATCAGTAACTAAAGCCCTTTTCCATTTAGTTTTACTCAGAAAAGACTTTTAGTGAGAAAATAACACTTTTAAAAGGTTTTTCATTCAAGTGTAACAGAAATACACTTCCATCTAATAATAAAATGGTGCTGGTATGAAAAATAGAAAATATACATGCCTGCTGCTTAGTATATTTTAAAACAAACATTTGACTATCAGATAAAGGAGCTAATTTTCTGTCTGGCTTTGGGAAATAAAAGACATACAATCTTCTAAGAGTTTCTAAGCCACTTGAAAGGCTCTGGGCAGGTACTTGGGGCTGGGAATGGCACAGTGCCCCTCAACTCCATCTTCTATCAGTGGTTCTTCGGTTTGAATCACACAGTTGTCTAACAACACCTACTCGGGATTGGTAGGAGGCCAAAAGTCAAGACAACTGTGTTCTAGCCACAGTTCTTCTAATATCCAAGGGCTTCCAGCAAATCACTTCCCTTCTCTAAGTCTAGAGAGTTCTGTGCAAATCTGCATCTTCTGAACCTTCTTCCACCCTAAGCTCTCACTTTGAAATTCTGATGATAATAGGAACAGCATCATTTATTGAAACTTAACTGATTCATTTCCTCTTCAGCTCCCCAGTGTGGTAGTCAGGTCACCTCCAGGTTGAAGCCTGCATGAGGGCGCCCAGCTGAGGAGACAAGTTGGGGATAAAAGCCAGACTGTCCTCATCAAACCATGTAAACTCTTCTGAGGGAAAAATCCTGTTTTCCTAATTCATACAAAGCCACTGTCTGTCTCCAGGCCCATACAGTTCACCCTGAAATGTCTTTTCAATTTATACAAAGGTGCTCAGGGAGCCATCAGAAGCCCTGAGGTAGATAATAATATTACCTGTTTTCCAGGTGAAGAAACTGAAGTACAGAACACTAAGTGATTTGCCCAGTTTCACAGAGCTGGCAGAAGGCAAAGCCAGGACACTAAGCCAGACAGTCTGACTCCTGACCCATGTTCATAACCAGTGTGCTATGCTGCCTAAGTGTGTCTTATGTCCCTTCTGATCTTTCCTCATTATCAGTGGAGTTATAAAGATCTGACTGCCCACTGCCTATGCCACCTTCTTCTCTCTTCAGTGTGCCTTCTCCTTAAACTACAGAATAAGAAAACAAACTCCCAAATTCAGAAAAATGTCAAAATGCCTATACATTGATCATCAGTTCACTCAATACCATGGGGGTGGAATAATAACAATCTTGGTTATGTCACTGGATTATTATCTCTGTATTCAAAAAAATCATCATAAATAACCAAAGAATCCAAATTGAATTAATCCTGATGGATCTTGACCCTCTATGGAATGAAAAATAAATATCAATTAAAGGGGAGTGGAAGGGATGAGAAGGAAGACAAGGTACCTCATTTAAGACCAATGGACATTTCTATAACAAAATATCTCCCTACCAATCTTCCTCTGGCTCTTTAAATTTACAAATAATATATTATGGCAGGAAACCCATTCTTTTGGCTGGTTGGCAATGAAGACAGCAGGTGGTAATCACAGCCCTCTACACAGGACCTTACCGACACTACAGTGTGGTGGCTGCCCCAAATGAAAAGCAGCCCCATCGGGCCATAGGAAGGAGTGAGCATTGTTCAGGCTCTGCATTCAGCTCCCTACCTCCTCCTGCACAATGTGCACATTCACAAGGAGGGAGTCCTGTCCTCAGGGTATTACAAAGAACTAAGAAAATAGTGTGACTGCAGGCTACTCCAGATGAATTAAAGACAAGACAAGAAGGCTATTCTTTCTAAACCTAATAGGTGAGAGCCCTGTTTAACCAAAAGCAAAACAAAACCAACAATGGGGTCTCCTGCCCAGGCATTACCTTGAAAATTTTCATTAACCAAAAGATTAGGGGGAGGAAAAATAGAGCAAAAGGTTTAAAAGACGACTGTTATTGTTAGAACACTGTGCTATGTTCGAAGAGGTCCTTGATTATATTTTAAAAACCCTTTAGAATCAAGTCATCCTGAGAGATGCCTAGAACCTATGGTGTTCTGCTAAATGCTGAACAACTGGTTCTTTTGGGGGGAAAAGGGGAGGGAAGCCCTAACCTAGACCATTTGCCAATCTCCATGCTGTAAAAATTCCCACCACTGCCAACTTCATGCTCAACCTGACATCACTGATCACAGAATGAAGAGATGTGCACAATCTCCTCTCCTGAGTCATCAGAGCTGGCTAAAATATACAACTGTGAAATCACAATCTATAGTACATATACATTATGGTGCCAACAGTTAAATGCAATGCTTTATTGTATCACAATTTCTAACTATGCATCCATGATGGAGAATTTATCAATAATTGAAAACAAAGCATGTAACCATATAAACATTCAAATGCTTCTAAGCTTGCATACAGTCCTGTTCATAAACAATCGCCATCATACAGAAAGACACAACCACTATGATGACATAAGCCTATAATCCTTTCAGATAGCTGTTTCCAATTTCCTGGCTACAGCTAGGAAACAGAAAGCAAGAAAAAGTCTCTACTAAACTCCTTAAAGTCAGAGCAGTAACTGTAGGCCAAAGAATAGGCCTTTCTCAAGCATTTAAAACCAAGTAGAAGTTTTACTTTTATCCTCCTGGAGTAAATGTTCCCTAGCTATAGAACATTCTCAGGTTCCCAAAAGCATATATATTATCTAGTTCTGAACTGGAAACATATTTCTTCCTCCTCCACTTATAGGAAGGCCAAGAATGATAGCAAAGCTAATAACCGTACAATCCATTCCAGTGTAGACAGTCATATATAATTTTTAACTCAATAAATTTGTAGGCAATAAACCAGGTTGTAAAAACCTTTTAGAGGCAAGGGAAAAACATACCCCACTTCCAACATTAGGACACAAACTATCCAAAGAGTCTTGACTATGCTGCTGGGGGCAGAGAGGGGCTGGTAATGAGTAGAACCAGCAGAGCGGACCAGTTGCTGTTTCACAGCTGATTGACACAGAGGGCAGTTGTTTGTGACCGGAAGAAAGGGGGGGCTAAGGCCATTTGCAACAATCAACAGTTCTGTTCTTTCTTTCTTCTTTTTTTTTAAAATTGCTAGAACACCTGCTGCCTTAGTCTCTTCAGCCTCATCCATTATGCAACATGGTGGCAGTGATGGCCCCGGGCTGTGTGGCTGCACCCGAGGACAGACCTGAGGAAAGGCAGCAGAACGGCCCCTACATCGCCAAGAGCAGGCAGCGAATAGATGGCAGGTTTCCTCTCCCCACTCTCCGTCCTGGCAGGTCCTTCAAAGATCCACTCACAGCAAAATGTATTCAATTGTCATTTTATGGCATTGGGAGGGGTTAAAATGCAAAGACAACACTTGTTCTTCCTGTGATGTCTTTAGTGGGATTCAATTATTGTTTCCCGGGGATTGGCCTTCACATCTCCTCTTTGGGCAACCCAAGACACTAAGTACTTGGAGAAGCACTTCTCGAAGTGTCCCACAGAATCCTAGTTAAGGACGTAAAGAGATGTGATGTGGAAAAATGGCTCCATGGTCAAGGAAATTTGGGGAATGCCGTGTTTTAAAAAAACCTATGTTTTTTAACTTTGAACTTCTCAGAGAGAGCCAGGGGAGGATAAAATAGTGTTTCCCTGTCTGTCTAACCAAGACCTCTTTTTGAGAAAAGTCTCCGGTGGGTGGGACCAGTCTTCAGCAAAATGTGCATTAGGAAACTCTAGCTTTCTGCAGAACTGGCTAACTCGTAGCCCCAGGGGACTCAACACATGCTGTATGGCCTTGATTGTGTTGGACCACTTGGTACTTAAAAAACCTGGATAAGCCACCAAAATTTAAAAATCAGAAGAGCTAATATCCAAATAGCAAGAAAAAAATTTTTATTGCTCTGGGAAAAAAATAAACTAATGGGCCCCATGGTGCCCACAGACTGGCCTTCTCTGTGCAGAATATTTTAAACCACAAAGGAATTTTAAAAACAAGTTATATAAGGCATCCAGTTCATAGTGAAGTTAAGGAAAGAAAAATTACAAATGCACTTGTATATAGATGTTCAGAGAAGTAAAACAAGGCAAGTGAGAGGGGTCTAGAAACTGGGAATGAGCTCAGATTAGCAGGCAGAAAGGAGGAATGTGTGCAGAGCTAAAGGAAGCCCCAAGAACACAAGCACTGGGCTGGAATCAATAAGTCATAAAAATAGAGCACAGCCTACTTCAAAATATAGGTATACATTTGTTTAAATTTGCATCTTAACTGAGGAACACAACAGTCAGGAATTTTAACAATTAAGTAGCTCTGAGCCATCACTAGGGTCAAATCAAGCCATTCGGCCATTAAATCAAGTCTCTAAGAGGATGAACACTAGATATTTCTTAGATATATGACTAAGTAATTCCCAAAACAATTTCTATCAAATGCCAGGTGCAAAAGCAATTACGTTAAAGTCCCTGCCAGTTCCCCAGTTCTGGGATAGCAGGGCCTCCAAGAACCAGTGAACCAGTTTGAAAATAATTCTGGAACCTCAGAGATCTTATTAGTAAGAAACAGAAATAGATTTTTCAAGTGCTCGCTTTGAAATATTAAGCACTATTCCACCCAGATCTTTCCACCATCCTAGAACATTTATTAAAACCAGTTCAAAGTGAGTCAGCTTCTAAACAAAAGCTTCACCTTGCCTGAAGTCATGATGCACAGTAGTTTATCACACCACGGAGTGTGATAGCACAGTCTAAAGTATAAAAAAAAGATACAAAAATATTTTCTTATTAAGAAGTTAGATCTAACATATGATAGTAGCTCAAAATGTGTTTCTCAATGTGAATTAAGATTTAACTGTTGCTGTTCTATAATTTCTGTTATTTTTCACATAATTATTCTTCTAAGATTCCTACTAATACCTCAAACCCCAACTCCCAGACTTGGTTAGTCTTCTATCTATATTCTCAAAAGAATGCCTTGCTTTGAAAAATTCGGCATTCTCAGATACAAAAATGATCACTCTCCAAAATCTTGGGAGCTACCAGAAGTTTTCCCTAACCTTAGCACCTTTTTTCTACCCCTAAGCAAGAATTGCCTCTCTTTCTGAGCAAGTCCTTCCAACCCAGGCCCCTTGTTCCTGCTGCCTCCCGCTCTGATCTCCTCCCCTCTTTCCTCCTCACACTGCTGATCAAGCTGGGGGATCTTCAGAATACCTGTTTGCATATGGCAAATTTTAATGCAAATATTTTTAAATGTTTCCTACCACCCTGACCTCAAGTCCTAACTCCTTAGATACTGACCTTGGAATCTGCTGATCTTGGAATCTGCTGTATGAGTCAACTCCTTGTGTGAATGTACCACACATACCCATGCCTCTTTGCATTTGCTCATGCTGTCGCCAATACCTGGAATGCTTCATTCAGTATTTATTTATGTCCAATCCAGTTTCAAATTTCAAGATCCAATACTCTTTAAGATTTCTCCAAAGCACCCACTAAGCCCTAAATCCTTAGTAAACCAAATTTCTGACCCCCAAAGCACTTACTGCCTTTTGTACATGAAACAGACAGAGTTTATAATCAGAAGATCTGGGCTTAAATCCTACCCCCACCACTAACTAGCTATGTGATTTGGGGAAGATACGTCTGCACTGTAGCTCCTTCTCACCTATAAAATAGAGAAAACAATAGCACTGATCTTAGGTCAAGGATTAAATGAGATTATGTATATGAGGGCATGTGAAAATCGCTAATGTAATTTACCTTGAAATGTCATTAATGTTTGTATGTTTTGTCCCTGTGTCCCTTGGTAGACTCATACATCCAACAACCATTTACAGAGCACATATTCTGTGCCTGACACTGGTGATGCGGCCTCTGAATTTGTGGCACCTTCTAGTAGACAAGACAGGTAATAACAAGATAGCAGAGTAGAAGGCAGTGATAAGAGTTATGAAGAACAACAGAGCAAAACAAAGGGATAAAAAGTGGCAAAGAATAGATTGCTTCTTGAGATATTTTTGATTGATCCAAGGAAGTGACACACAGTCAGTGAGCTGAATGAAGGAGGTAGCCAGTAATGCTCATGTCTGCGGGAAAGCATTCCAGGCAGAGAAATGCAAGTTCAAGGCCCACAGGTGGGTGTAAGTATGGAGTGTCTGTAAAGAAAAGGCAAATACGGCTGAAATGGAGCCAATAAAGGTGGCAGGGTGGTGAGTGTAGAGAGGCAGCTAACAGCCTTATTGGTGATAACAAGGACTTTGGAACTTAGTCTCAGTGCTGTTCAAAGCCACTGAAAATAGAGTTTTGAGCAAAGAAGTGATGTGAGTTGATTAACATTTTGAACAATTACTCTGCCACTGTATGGAGAATTGCCATGGGGGAGCAGGTGGGTAAGTCTGGGGACAGAAAGACCATGGAGGATACAATGGCATAGGCTAGGTAAGAAGGTAACTTGGACTAGGGTGGTGGCTGAGGGCATGGTAAGTGATCAGGCCCCAGGGTTATTTTGAAGGCAGAAGCTAAAAGGTTTGTTGATAGGCTAAGAAAACATGAGTTATTAGCAAAGGGGAAGAATCAGGAATGTCTGTACATTTTGACCTTGAGCAACAGAGTATAGGGAAGACTTGGAGAGGAACAGCCTTTGAAAGAAAAATGAAGAGCTGTATTTTGTTCCTATTAAGTTTGAAATAACTATCTGATAACTAAGTGGGGACACTGATGAAATAGATATATCAGAGCTCAAAGGAAAGGACAGAGCTAGAGATATATATTTGGATGTGGACCACAGGATAAGATCACCCATGAAGTATGGAATAGAAGAGGTCCAAGAATAGAATCTTGGGGCCAGCCAAAAATTAAAATTCAGGAAAGAGAGGAGAGCCCAGGAAGGACTGGCCAATGAGTTAGTATACCAATTATCAGGTGAGGATGTTCTGGAAGCCAAGGGAGAAAAAGTGTCTGAAGAGAGAAGGGGTGGTTAAAGAAAGGTCCAATGATATTGAGAGGTTGTATACAATGAGAACTGGGAACTGTCCATAGGGCTTGGGCAATAAAGGAGACGACAGGTAAGGTTGACATGAGTAATTTCTATGCAATGGTGAGGATATGAGTACACTGGAATGGATAAAGGGAGGAAAGCATAGCCAACTCTTTGAATGAGTAAACGCAAAGAAGTAGGTGGAGATGGATGTGTATTTAGAAATGGCACATGATAAAGAACAATCCAGTAGAAGAAAGAGAAGTCGGTGATACAGAAAAGAGGGATGACAATTGAGGGAGCAAAGAGTGAACACGTGCAGGGATGTAGATAACAATGGTAAGGTCTAGCCTTTCATGTACAAGAAGAAATCACTCATTGTAACAGAAGGAAAGCAGAGTAAATGGGTAGAGATGCAGGGTAAACAATAAGTTTGATGGTGGGAAGATTAGCAGTTCTCTTCAGATTGCTTTTTAGAAGCCCCCGGTTGAGGGCAAGAAAAGAGAATGGTGTTGGAAGCTTAGGAAAGAAAACAGTGAAAGGCAGGGATAGTGAACTGATACCTGGGTGTGAGTAAGTATGGGCTGCCATGTGATGGTGCATTCCTCCCTCATCCCCTTCTTTGACTCTCCTTCAAGAACCTCCATAGCTTTGCAACTGTTATCCATGAGCACAAAATCCTACAATATATGCTTAAAGTTGAGCCTAGTTTCTTTGAGAAACTCAAAACCTAAAATCCAGAAGGAACTCAAAGCCAAAAGTTCTTTGCAAGTTTTTCAAAACCATTAATGACATTATCCTGAAAACAGATGTTAAACTAAAAGGAAAGTTTATCTGAAATATGAGTAGCCAGCCATGCCCTGGACACTGTGGAAAATGCCTAGGACTGTAAGCATGGCGCACAGTCCACGTTCAGAGTGACCATCATCTCTCATTTTGATAAGGACATGGGAGTCATTGATGAGTGGGATATTCCAGAGAAACCACAGTTCAAAGACTTGGGAAATCTATTACTGACTTAAAGGAGGAGGCAGAAAACAGACCAGCATGGTATGACTTCTGAGTTGCAACCACACTTGGATCTGGAGTAACATGAAGTATCCCATTTCCCCTGAAGGTCAACAGAGGTGGAGGAGTGTCAGTCACTCAACTGCAGTTGGCTTCATTTCAACTGTTGTCGGGGGTAGTGGCTTAAAGATATCAATGTCCAGCTACTAAGAGGTACAGCTTACTGACTTTCCACGTCCTGAGAGGTACCATGGTCTGCAGCCCAATGGAGCCATATGATGGCCTACAAATATCATCCCTCCATGGGATGAAAGCCTGGCAGATGATACAGTGAAAGCTGTCCACTGGACTCCGTTCAAGTGGAGCCATGATAATAAGTCCTCTGCCAAGTCTTTTGGTCTTTTGGGAAGAAGGGTTTGCAAATCACCAAAATAAACACCTGGCCTGGGTTTCCTAGGGTAATATGACAGCTCTGCAGCTTCTTAAAAATAAGAGTTTCTCCCCAGGTGAGGTTCATGCACATTCCCAAGAGACAAAAGCTCAAAGTCAGAAATCTGAGGGGCTACCCACATGCTCCACTGACCAGTAACAGACAGTAAGAGTGTATAAAGGTAAACAGGACTGCAAATGGTAGCTGGAGTGTCATCCCCAACTTTGATCTTATCTGAATGAGAAAAAAACAGATACCTGATAATGCAGGGCTACAAGCCTTACCCAAAATTCTTCAAGGTAATTTATAATTTTTTAGAGTTTAAAATGGTAATATAATGTATGTACTACCTATTATGGAATTACTCCCAGGGATCAAGAAAAGTGTTTTATAATCAAATACTGTATTTTTATGGCAAAATGTTTGAATGTTCACATTCAATGAAGTCAAAAAAGGGAAAATAATGAATACATGAAGTGATTTCAGATCAGGTCAGAGTTTTGCTACTACATGAATTACAAAAGGAAGAAAGGGAGGGATAGAGGGAGAGAGGGAGGGAAATTTAAAACAAACAATAAAAATGTTCAAAACATAATTAAAAGAAAGCTTCCACTTCTCAAAGCATTTTAGGTTTTGTAATTATGCCCAAATGACTGTGGACCTGTAAAAATAAGAGCAAACATGCAAGCTTTGGCCTATAAGTTTGCTCTATTTCAGACTACCAGGTTCCCATAGTAGCTGTCATTTTTGCCATGTGAAAAGCAAATGGAAAAACTGGAGATTTTCAAAATGCTGAAAATACCAAGCAAGTACCATTTTTGGAGTATGATTTGTGACACCATATGAACAGTGCTTAGCATGTGTCAGTATTTCTGCTAACTGTGATGGATATTGTTAACTATTATTTGGCCTCTCAGTTCAGTGGTACCTATAAGTATGATGTTGGTATTCTGTTTTCTGGTTCAGCTGCAAAATACACAATGCTTACTGACCACGGACCTTCCGAGAACATCATCTTCTATGTGAGAATAAAAAATGTTTCAGGTCTGAATTCCCCTTAGACAGGATTAAAGATACCAAGTTATAAAGGAATTTAATAGACTCAAAGAGATACTTGCATATTCATAGCAGCATTATTCACAACAGCCAAAGATAGAAGCAACCCAGTTGTCCATCAACAGATGAAAGGATAAACAAAATACATATAATGGGGTACTATATAATATGGTAATACATATAATGGAATACTATTCAGCCTTAAAAATTCAGGAAATCCTGTCATGTGTTGCAACAAAGATGAATATCAAGGGCATTATACTACATGAACTAAGCTAGCTACAAAAGGACAAAGACTAGATGATTCCACTTATCTGAGGTTCCTAGAGCAGTCAAATTCATAGAGACAGAAAATAGAATTGTAGTTAGCCGGGGCTGGAGGAAATGGTTAATAGGGAGTTACTGTTTAATGGGTACAGATGTTCAGTGTGCAAGATGAAAAGGGTTCTGGAGGCGAATGGCTGTGATGGCTGCACAACAATATGTATGCATTTAGTGCCACTGACCTGTACACTTAGCATGGTTAACATGACAAATTTTGTGTTATGTATATTTTACCAAAATTCTAAAAAAAAATAATAAAGGGATCTACAAAGCTTTTTTTCCCTGTGGAGGAGAGGTCAGCAAATTATGGACCTCAGAATCTCTACCAAGGACACCACCTGTTCAAAAACCCATTGAGATAATTTCTCTGATGCAAACAGGTAGGACCCACCTCCAGCAGACTGGCTCACAGGTGTTAGAGTTCCTAAGAGAAGCAACAAATGGCAGCACAGGGGTAAGGAAGCCTGGGGACTCTGCCAAAAATGAAAACAGAAAAGAGCAGGAGAAAGACTGTGAAACACGTAACTTGGAGAATTCCCTTCTCTAAATTTGGAGTAGACTGTTCAATTTAGTTTTGGGCTTCTGGGAATATAGTGGTCCAAAAGAAAGGTTTAGAAGTTTGAGGTTTTGAATATACAGAAAGAGCACCAAATACAGGCAGGGATCCTAGGACACATGACGAGATGAGAGGCACCACCACTGCAAATTTTTAAATTCTGCAAGTAGGTGGGTATGCTTCTGGTCACTATGATCCAGGAATATATGTACCCCTCAGAATATTCACTAATTGAATAAACATTTATGTGTTTTTACTATGAGAAAGCACTGTGCCAGATACAAGAACTACAATAATGAGGCCTGTTGAAGGAGAAGACAGTCATTAAGTAATACACATGTAAAATTAAACTGCTGTAAGTTCCAGAGAGGACAAACATGCAGTGCAAGGGAAGCCTAGAAAGGGGACTTGATTTACTCAAGAAATTGCTCCTTAGCTAGATCAGAAGAATGAGAAGGAGTAAGGAAGTAGAAAGGGAAGAGCCTTCCAGGAAGAGGAAATGGCATGTGCACAGCCCAGTGTAGGGAGGTAACAAGGCAAGGGTGAGGGACAGGGAGAAGGAGCTCAGAGAACAAGGTGAGCAGAGCCTGCACCTGGCTAGAGCTGTGGGTGGAACAAGGACCTTCAAGAAGTCTTGCAGGGCACTTGGAGAAATGTCAACGGAGCTCAAGAATAATGGGAAACCATGAAATGGTTTTAAGCAGAGGTGGGCAAAAGGGTAACAGGTCAGGTTTGTGCTTCAGGAGGATCCTATGAGGAGAAAGGAAAGTCGAGGGTGGATGCAGAACAACCCTGGGAAGCTTCCGTTGTAGACCCCTAGTTAGAAACCATGCCACAATTAACCAGTAATGGCAGATTTCTACCAATTCAAAATGCCCAGGTCCTGGATTCTAGACCTTGTCACAGATTTACCGGCAAAGAGAAAATGACAAAGACTGTCTTAGTTTTCTACTGTTCTGTCTGAGCCCTAAAAATAACAGATTAACAGTCTCCGCTCTAGGCTACAGCTGATAACATAAAGATGGGCTTGTCATAAAAAGAAAAAGTGACCTCGGGGAAGTCACTATCTCTAAGATCTTAAACCGCTGATACTTGGGTCACCCTGCTCAAGCTCTTCAGGGAGGCTTTGGGGTTTTGGAAAATAACTTTGTAGTAAAACAAAACTAAAGAGCATGAATTTTCCTCAACTGGTTCTCTGTATATGTAAGTTCCCTTGAGACCTTCCAGGGGTTAAATGGTTGCCCATAAGACAATATTTGTTTCAATATTTGGGTGGTTCAAGGTCCTGCATCCTCTCCCAGCAGCCTCATCCCAAGAGAATAAAGAGTTATACCACGTTGGTGCTCAAAATTGCTCTAGCCTTTCGAATAATACAAAATACACATGAGACCAATGTGTGCTATTAAAACTGTGTTCTCTGACTTCAAGTAAAGATGGAATTTCAATATAAACTCTGAAAAAGTAAAAAGTCTATTTTAAATTTCCGGGCAATTACAAGTGAGGCAAAATGTTGCCTTTTGCCAGATGTATTAGTTTTCGAGGGGAAAAAAAGCCAAACAGACTTCTCCTCTTTTATGTTTCATATATAAGCCACAAGCCAGAAAACACTGGCATTTACTCCAATGTTAATAAAAGTAAATTACTTTGTGGTTTTGGGTCACTGGTATAAAATTTGGGCTCTTTTTAGTTAATGTTATATACAAAAGTTCAAAATTTCAAGATGCATCCAGCACAAACTGATGACTTACTTATGCTTTTCTATGTGAGTCAAAGCACTCTTGTAGCTCACATTTGAATGACTTCGGCTGTTCTATGCCAAATGCTCTTCATAAGGGTTTCTTCTCTCTTCTTCTTCTTCTATCTTACCTTTATGACATTAGAATTTTTTTTTTCCTGCTTGAGCCATCTCCTAGATTATAGTCTACTGAAGGAGGAAGTCAGACCGATCAGAAGTTACCTTACCAATGAAAATTCTCATCTTAAACTGTAGGTTACTATAATGACTTTTTCCAGATAAATGGAATCCAATTAGTCCTTTTTGCAGTTGCTTTTTTTATTTCCTAAAGGATACAAGTCAATAGGGACCAGCACAAACAACTTGAAAAGAACATTCTAGACCTCATACACAGATGCCAAACATACTGCCCCCCTCCCAAATCCATCACGTCCCCAGGCCAGATGTTGGGACTGCATATACCCAAAGTTCAGCATGCTTTCAAGTCAGTTGTTCCATCAGCCAGATGTCCAAGTTGACAGTTCCCTTTATAATTATTTATCATGCAAAGAGAATTGCACAGACCTGAAGCAGCAGGCTGGCCAAAATGCTAAATAGGTTGGTCTTCCGCAGGCTGTCCAAAAACATGCTACTGATTTAGACAGTCCTGCAGAACAATCAATCATGGTCTAGGCCCTAATGAAGGGCCATGGTCTGCACATGTTCATTTCATTAAGATCTTACTTAGGTCTGAGGACTTTTCTCCTTTATGTTTTTAAACTAAGGTAATCATTTCCATGCAAAGCAAAGGGACGGCATGTGAGAGGGAAATGCCACTTGGGCTAATGTTTTGCTGATGGCTTTCACAATTCTAAGTCCTTAGGGAAAAAAAAATCCAGATTATGTTGAGGTCCTCCCAGCCCTTAAGAAATTGCCAAGCTTTCAAGAACCTAACATATATAAGGCACCAGCCATAAAAGCAACCCCAGTGAGCAACTTCTGCGTCCTCTTACTGTTATTTTTTGTGCTAAGTTTGTCCTAGACACCGTAAGGGAGTATACCAGTAAGCTAAGACTGCACTCTTGCTCTGGAGACTTGAGGCACACATTGGGTACCAATACAATGAAATGGGACTGTGGGCCCTCAGCTTCTCAGAACCCACCTGTAATTTACTTTTATATTTTTCATCTTCTCTTTTCTTAAGCAAAGACAGTAAAAACTTGTACAACTTACCATAGAACTATATATCAAATAAGGCAAAATCTCTTTGGTCATTTTAAGCAGTCAAAGTAAGTCCAGATGAACTAGGTCTTGAGTGAGAGAAACATGGGCAAGAGCATGGATTCTGGAGCCAGACTGCCAGGGTTTGAAACCCTGGTCATCCTCTTCCTAGCTGTAGGCACGTTATACTCTAACACTCTGCCTCAGTTTCCTCATTTGTAAATTGGAGATAACAATAGCACTACCTCATAATGTTTTTGTGAAAGTCAGTGAATTCATAGGCGCTTAGGAAGTACTAGTGTTTAGAAGAGAACCTGGCATACAGTGACCACTATATAAATACTCTCTATTACTATTTCCACAAAACTATAAACAAACCAAATTATTGCATCTTGGTCATTAAACAAATGGAAAGAAATTAGGAATAAGACAGCCACTCAGAAATGATTTGTTTGGAAAACAAAACAAACCCAGCAATTTCCAAA
The DNA here is from genome assembly GCF_030020395.1 of Manis pentadactyla. Taxonomy (NCBI): domain Eukaryota; kingdom Metazoa; phylum Chordata; class Mammalia; order Pholidota; family Manidae; genus Manis; species Manis pentadactyla. The sequence continues at coordinate 34,638,925 of NC_080023.1, read as the reverse complement.
CAGCTGATGCGCAGTGCCTGCCACGCACAGGTCTTGGGGGACTGCAGACAGCAGGATGCTCCTCTGAGCCGGCGTTTCCTGGCGACCATGCAGATCACTCCAGCTCTACAAGTCAGCTGACGGTGCGAAGTGAAATAAAAGGCTTATCTACAGAAGGAAAAGGCAGAAGGACACCACCCCTTCTCGGCCACTCATAAGAGCACACAGAGACGGCTGATGGGCAGGGGAACCTGTGACCAAAGTAGGCCGCTCCCCACAGAGACTGAGTGGAGCTGGAGCACAGGGTGGATGGCACCGCCACAAAGCCAGGCCCACAGGGCGTGGAAACTGGCCGCCACTGCACGAGCAGCGCCAGAGCTTGCTAGTGACAGCTGGAACTTTGCCATCCACCTGAAGGAACAAACATCTCATTTTTTGAAGGCCGTCATCAAGTCACCTTAAGTCTGCCCTGTGAATTAAACTACTTAATTCTATTAAACATTAGCTCAAAGGTATGGGTAGAAAAATTATTCACAGAATTGTAGGGCCGGCTTGCTCTCCAAACTACCCCAGAAACAAAAACCCACCTCTGTGGCATTGCTCTTGCCTTAACCTGGGTCTGCAATCTGCCTCCTGTGTCTTTCCTACCTCTTTCTTAAAAGTCTTTGTGGCCTCGACACTTCCTCCAGGCCTCTGTTTTCGGACCACAAGATCTCTCACATGCTCCAGGGATGGGGCCAATGCCAACGTTTTAACACCCCACCCCTGCCTAAGGAAATTCTTACTCTAATCTAGACAATGAATCCCTTGAAATGGCATCTTTAGTATTTGTGTCTTTAATATGCTACGCCCAGTGTCTATCTCAGCGCTGTTCACACAGTAAGGGCTCAAAAAATAGCCATCTATTGTAGAGAGCACACATGCATTTTCTCTGTATCTAATCAAGTTATGAGTTCTGGTTTTTTAGGTTTGCTGTGCCCAGTTGCTGAGTGGTACTTTCCCTTTGTGTGCTTTAGCTCTGATGGTCCTAGCATCAGTGAGATCACTGGTTGGCCTCCCCTTCTTACAAAGTAACAAACTACGTCCTCACCCTTGAAACCCAGCCCCCACGTTGTGAGGAAGCCCAGGCCACCTGTAGGTACTATGGTTAAAGTCCCAGCCAAGGTCTCAGCCAACCTCCAGCACCAAACACAAGACATCAGAGCAAGTGGGCTTCAGACGATTCCAGGCCCAGCCTTTGGTGGGACCCTGCTGACACTGAGTGAGCGCAGACAAGCTATCCCTGCAGACTTCTTGCCAAACTGCAGGCTTACAAGCGCAACAAATTCTACTGTTGGTTTCAGCCACTAAGTTTTGAGGCAATTTGTTAAGCAGGCATAGTAACTCAAATGGAAGGTTTGTTGTAGAGCAATCGCTAATTGACAAAGGCAGTATCTTCTACCTAGTTCTTCTTAGTGTATCTCCCTCAAAACTGCAACACTGGTGAAAGAAGATGTTCCAAGACACACAGTACTGCTTAAAATCTAGATCAATAGACAAATCCATTTGTCTAATTAGTTGCTTAAGACAGGGCATATTACTTGCCATGCCCAAGGAATTTCTGACTGTTCTTTTGGCCAAGAAAATATCACTAAACAAAACAAAGACCAAATAAGCATAAAAAGAGAAACATCAGCTTAAAATATTATAATAAAATAAACATAATAAGAAAATGTATCAAAAACTGGTACACATTTCTAAAAACTACAAGAACAGAGATCATTCATTTTTTCTGTTAATAAAGCAATATGGTATGAACCCTAAAACAAAAGTTAATAATAAGCTGTGCGAGAAATATAAACCTAGCTATGTTTCAAAATAATGGCTGATAGAGCTCATACTATTATTGAGTCATAAGTTTTATGAACTCTGAAAGGCCAAATAGTCTCAATGACAAAATCACTACTATAATAAAAGATACTGATCTAGCTATTCCATTGATATTATAAGAACCCTATAATGTAGGCAAAAAGAAAAAAAAGTAGGTGTTTCAGATCCAGGAGCTAAATAAAATTACAAATAAAGTAATGCTAAAATCTGAACTCACTAACTGGATAAGTAATTGCACTAGTAATTATAAAGGAATGAGGAATTTCTATGTGTTTCAAGTCAGAAGTACTACCATTGGGTATCTTGTCAGAAGCCAAAGAGTTCATCCTCAGCAACAAGTTAATGTAGCCAAAATGATTAACAAAACTCTTGATATTGTAGGCTGACTATATAGCAGTAACAATTTAGAATAATTCACCAAACTCAGAGCATTAAATTTATGTGTCCCTAGTCAAAGCAACCAAACGCAGAGATGCCCGTCAGCTTGTTTGCAGTATGGCTATTTGGTTTTTAAAAATCATTTTGGGCAGTGTAGGAAATAAATCTAAAAGAAGACTAAACAGATGATGCCAACCACATGGAAATAGCTGAGAGTTTAAGCCACGGTCTCAGAAACTGATTTGAAGGAATAACCGAAGGTCGTGTGCAGTTGACCTTGCACACAGCTGTACTAAAGCAGTGTCCTCCCCAAACACCATGCTCATTGGTTGTAAGGACCAATCCAAGCAAAGACTCACTCCACTCCATGCAATCCAGCCCCTGCTGTCTGGACTGGCTCCAGCATCATTACTCCTGGCTCACCCCTCTTCTTTTAGGGTCAAAGAGGACACACCCAGATGTGGTCAACCAGAATTTGCTCACAAAATTGTTTGATACGTTGAACAACAAGTCATCCTTTTATCTAAAGCCATACTTTCAAACACTATAATTGGTATCAGCCTCTCCTTTCTTCATCTTTCAGAATAGTCAGCTATTGTTTTCCTTCTAATCTAGGAAACTTGTATTCTAGAAAAAAAACTACACATAAATATTTACAACAGTTAAACTTGCAGTGAAATAAAGGACATTTAACAGCTGTAAATATAATTCATGTCAATGACCACAACTAACTAGTCAAAAAAGCATTTTTCCATTAAATTTGCCCCCCACACACAAACACATGCATGTATGTACACACTTATGTACACACACAGCTGTGAAACCCTAAGGAATACATTTTCTGTGCTATCAAATCATTTCATGCAGAACCCGAGAAGGTCAGGATTTCCATCTCCCATTCTCTCACCACTGAGCATGAGATTGCCCTTTAAACACACCTACCACGTGTGAAAATAGACTAATAATCAGATTGGATTCCAAAGTGTTTTCTAGAAAACAGCCCGCTGTGAATGTTAACGTGCCTTGCATAGCTTACATCTCCACTTTATCTTTCAGAAATAGCTGTAAAATGTGCACTGCCACTACACATCCACCCTGAGACACACACTCCAAAGGCTGTTGGATCGATACAGATTTCTCCCAGAGCCTCAGGGGGCAAACAAACCGGGCAGAGTGAGACATCCTTGGCACTGGGTGAACAGCTGGCCACACCTACTCCCAAATACGCAGCTGTTTTGTTTTAGATGCACATTCTCTCTCTCAATCATCCACCCATTAGAAAAAGCTCCATTTTAATTTCCATTTAGCAAACACTCACTTTATTTTTTCAGAATACAAGTGTAAGTTTTTAAACAACTTCTTTGTCAACTGATAAAATAGAAATTAAATTTTAGTTTGACTTAACAAAATACAGATCAAAAAGAATCACTTGGCGCTGGTGTGGGCAAAACTGGACAGCTACATATAGGAGAATGAAACTGGATTACTGTCTAACTCCATACACAAAAGTAAACTCAAAATGGATTAAAGACCTGAATGTAAGTCATGAAACCATAAAACTCTTAGAAGAAAACATAGGCAAAACTCTCTTGAATATAAACATGAACAACTTCTTCATGAACATATCTCCCCCAGCAAGGGAAACAAAAGCAAAAATGAACAAGTGGGACTATATCAAACTAAAAAGCTTCTGTACAGCAAAGGATACCATCAACAGAACAAAAAGGCTTCATACAGTATGGGAGAATATATTCATAAATGACATATTCAACAAGGGGTTGACATCCAAAATATACAAAGAGCTCACTCACCTCAACAAACAAAAAGCAAATAATCCAATTAAAAAATGGGCAGAGGATCTGAACAGACATTTCTGCAAAGAAGAAATTCACATGGTCAACAGGCACATGAAAAGATGCTCCACATCACTAATCATCAGAGAAATGCAAATTAAAACCACAATGAGATATCACCTCACACCAGTTAGGATGGCCACCATCCAAAAGTGAAACAACAACAAATGTTGTCAAGAATGTGGAGAAAGGGGAACCCTCTTACACTGCTAGTGGGAATGTAAAATAGTTTAACCATTGTGGAAAGCAATATGGAGGTTCCTCAAAAAACTCAAAATAGAAATACCATTTGACCCAGGAATTCCACTTCTAGGAATTTACCCTAAAGAATACAGCACTCCAGTCTGAAAAAGACACATGCACCCCTGTGTTTATCACAGCACTCTTTACACTAGCCAAGAAATGGAAGCAACCTAAGTGTCCATCAGTAGATGAATGGATAAAGAAGAGGTGGTACATATACACAATGGAATATTATTCAACCATAAGAAGAAAACAAATCCTACCATTTGCAACAACATGGATGGAGCTGGAGGGTATTATGCTCAGTGAAATAAGCCAGGTGGAGAAAGACAAGTATCAGATGATTTCACTCACCTGTGGAGTATAAGAACAAAGAAAAAACTGAAGGAACAAAACAGCAGCAGACTCACAGAACCCAAGAATGGACTAACAGTTACCAAAGGGAGAGGGACTGGGGAGGATGGGTGGGAAGGGAAGGATAAGTGGAAAAAGGGGCATTACGATTAGCACATGTAATGTTGCGGGGGGCATGGGGAAGGCTGTATAGCACAGAGAAGACAAGTAATGATTCTATAGCATCTTACTACGCTAATAGACAGTGACTGTAATGGGGTATGTGGGAGGGACTTGATAATGGGGGGAATCTTGTAACCATAATGTTACTCATGTAATTGTATATTAATGAATGCAAAAAGAAAAAAAAAGAATAACTTGGCTGTTTAACTTACTGCCATATTTACCAAACAGATTCTATCCCAAGGTTGACATTGTAGTGATGGATAAAAACATTAAACATTCATGTAATTGCAAATAATAGTGAGGCCATGCAGGGAGCATGAAGGCAGCTGTGGAAGGGAACAATGGCCAGGGTGGAGAGGGGGTTTGATTTGCATTACATAGGGAGGCAGAGTTGGACAGGCCTCTTGAAAGCAGGGGTATCTAAACTTAGCTATGAAGTATGAGTAGAGTTGAGCGGATTAAGGGTGTTAGAGGGGAGAAGAGTGGAAGAGGAGGAGAAGGGTGGGGAGGGAAGAATGTTCCTTCCAAAGAAATAGTATTAGTGGAGGCACTTAGGCAGGAAATTCATTCTAAGAAAGAAGATTTTTTATAGCAAATAAGTTGGCAACATGAACAAGTATTAAAATCCTTAACGTAGAAAGAGGTCATGCAAACAATAAGACAAACACTCTAAAACAGAAAAGAACAAAGGACATGAAAAGAAATCTTACAAAAGGAATATTCATAAGATGTCCAACTTAACTAAGGTTCAAAGTAAATTAAAGCAAAGAGATACCATTTTCTCCCCATCCTACTGACAAAGATGAAGAGATGGAAATCCCAGCACTGGGGCAGGTGTGGGGTGAAAGTCCTCTTATTTCTGCAGTCCTTCTAGAGCACCACCTAGCCACCAATCAACAGCCTACAATAAGTGCAAATCTTTTGTTGACAACCCCACTGAATATCATGAAGAAAGAAGGGTGTGAATGATTTCCCAGAACATACCAGCACTGAAGTATTTGCATAAATATGCACCAAGCACAAAAGCATATAAGGCCAGGGGCTGTGGGTGCCGCAAAGATTAGTAAGACCTTTTCTATCCTCAAGAACTAGTTCATCTTTTGGGGGCAACAGGAAAGTACACATTTAGGTCTAAGACCTGTGGACTATCATAAACATGAAAGAAAAAGAAATAAAGTGCTGCAAGCTCATCATGAAGATGATTTTGAGGGATCAAGGAACACTTTGTGGAAGGCATGGCATCTGACATTGGCCTTGCAGTACAGAGAAGAAGGATTTGGATATAGGAAACTCCTGGGGGGTGAAATGGTGACTAAGCAGGCACTGTCCCTGCCTCTTAAGGGTCTACAGTTTGGCAAGGATATTAAACAAGTGTGATGAGAAGATAAAAGCTCAAGGGGTTGTAAGAGTATCATAAAGACAAATACCAAAAAAGATAACAAAACCCTGTGTTTGTGAGTATGGAGGGAACTGAAACTCAAATATACTACTGGTGGGAGAGTAAATTGGCATATTCAAACAAGCAACTAATTAATCAAAATCTAGAAAGATTGATCATAACACAGACCATATGACTCAAAAATCACACAAATATATCTAGAGAAATTCTTGCACAGGGACACGTTCAAAACTGTTCAACCCATCAAGATTTGCTACAGTGAATAATGAAAACACCCTTAAGCACTTATTATTCATTATACAGTGAAACATTGAAACACCCTAAGAATCACATCATTCAGATGGCATGAATAAATAATGGTATTTTCTTACAATAAAACTCAGTAGGAAAAATTATTAATTAGAATTACATAAATCTAAAGGCAAAGAAGGTAACATAAAGATACTACCAACATGTTACTATTTCTATAAAGTTCAAAAACATGCAAAATAATATTATACATAGTTTATGGATACACACATATGTGATAAAAATGTAAAAGCATGACTGAGAATGATGAAGACCAAAATCAGGCCAATGGTTGCTTCTAAATTGGAAAGAGAATGGAATTGGGGAGGAGTAAAGAGTGGACTTCAACTATATATTATATATACTTCCCTCCCCATATAGACTGGAAGCCCTTAAAACTGGGACAACACTGATTATCTCTAAGTCCTCAGCACCCAGCACTATGCCCCTCAAATTACCAGTCCTCAAAAAAATCTGTTGAGTGAGTCAACAACTGATTTCATCGGGCATTACTTGGATGCTTGCCTCCATGGCTTTGCTAGGGCATTTCATTCCTTTGTACCATACAACAGCAAATGCCAATGTTCACATACTGCCCAGGAGTCTAAATGGTTGGAAACCCAATAATAAGCTGACACAATGACAAACCTTAGAGAGACAGTCTCAATACGAAAAAGCCAGGTAGGAGATGGCTAAAGATGGAATGGGATCCCCTAAACAAGAATGACTTTCCAGACCTTAAAGGTATTTGTAGTGGAGTGAGAACTCTACTTGGAGCAAAAGTTATAAAAGGAATTCAGAAATCACATGACCTTGAAGACATCAGGATTCTTGCCTCAATGACCATCCGAAAGAGGTGGCCTCAAATTCCCAATCATGTCATTAGAAGCCATCTGTGTGCTCCTCTTCACTGTCTGCACACAATTCTGTGTTTTCCCACAATCTTCTGGACATCTTCATCCATACTAATGGTAGGAATTAAAGCAGTCCCTGAGAGCTGGTTGTAGGGCAACCATTGTCAGAAGGAGTAACAAATGTTTGCTTTCACAATGGCCCAGAGAGAGCTATCACGTGTTAAGTCTGCAGGTTCGCAGACTCCATCTTACTTTAAATTTATAGTTCATCATCCACAAGTCTGCTAAGACATGTTTTCAGTGTGAGACTGCACAACAGGCTGACACACGACCTCACACACAGGGGCTTGTACATAAGTCTAGAGACCATAATATGCACTAGAGGCCATTGGCAAGAGGCAATATTCCAGGTATCTGCAGTGGAAGAATCCACACACCAGTCAGCTACATAAAGGGTTCTGAAAGGTTTGGAACAGTTAAGAACATTTAGCCCAGCTATTTGACAACTTTATGCAAATTAATTCACAACTAGGAAATAACTTCAAAAGGGAGCTAAGAAGTGGCAGGCAGTGGTTGCCATGGCAGCAAAAGCACACTTTGCCTTTTTTTCAGTTCTTTCTATTTGGGGTGGGGGAGGGGGAATCAGGCTCTGTGGCCTAGAGCTTGAGTCCTGAGGAAGAGTCAAGCAGGGGCTGGGCTATTTGGTTCTAAGACAAGAGTTTATCCAGAAAGCCTGTCCTAGGGCTTATGAGGAAGCAAAGTAGCACATGAAGACCACCTTGAGAAACTGCAGAGGCTTCCCAAAAGGAGAGAGGCTGGGCAGTGGGAGCTTAGCTAAGAGGTGAATTTTCATGAAGAATATAAAGAAAGAAAATGCACTACATGAACGTGCAGTGCTCCTGAAGGTAGAAGTTTACACTGAGCATTGTAGTAAGCCAGCCAACATCAAGGCAACGATTTGAAATCAGGAAGTGCCCCTCTGTGAAATGCAAAGGTTTCCTGTGCTTTCACAACTGAAAATATTTCTGCTTTCATCCATAGGTCTTGAGATGAAATATGAAATATTGAGTGTTGACACAATCGGCCAATCCTCAAATATTCCTGAACCAGCACTCAGCTGGAAAGGGGAGGGCCCAGGAGGAAGAAACACACCCAGGAGTTGGAAATCCAATAGGGGATACCAGGATATGGACTCCGAGTTTTCTTTCGACCATGAAAATAAATGTTTTTAAATAATTACCCTTTGGAGGGTGTTGATTATTTTTCCCATGTAGTGTAAATAATTTTCAATCAACTGTATTTCTGAAAACGAACAAAACAAGGAAAAGGAGACAACAGAAATGAGTTTATTTTATGTAAAATTTTGGTCATAATAGTATTTCAGCTCCTATACTTCCTTTATGATAAACTATATACACAAAGTGAGTTGTCAAGTTTAAAATTCAGTTTATCCTGATAACAGACAGTTTTAGACTATTCAAATACATAATAAGTACACCAAGATAATCCAGCAACACCTCCAGATTATCCAGTTACAACTTTTACATTGCATATTAAATTTTCTGCCTTCCTAGTTTACTCCCTCTAGTTATTCAGCAAATTTACTCCACAAATATTGAGGGAATGCCAACTATATTCAAGGTACCGGCTCCATTCTCACATGTTCCTGATGTCCTAACACAATTTACTCTACATTCTTATTCTGACATTATTTTTGAAATACTATAATTTTCTAAGCATTCCAAATCTAATAAATCTATAAAATATAATTGATAAAATAATTATAAATAGGTGTTAAATAAAAAGGGAAATACATCTTGATCCTGATTAGAAAGATGCAATGTAAAAAATATATTAAATCTCCCTAAATAAAACAGAAATTCAATTTTGTATCAATCGATGTGAAGAGTTGAACCATGTCCCCACCACCCAAAATTTGTATGTTGGAGTCCTAACTCCTAGAACCTCAGAATGTGACTTTATTTGGAAGTAAGATCACTATAGATGTAATTAGTTATGATGAGGTCATCCTGGAGTCGGGTGGGAGCCTATTCCGAAATGACTGGTGTCTTTATAAAAGGCAAAAATCTGGACACAGGCACACATACAGGAGAGTGCAGTGAACAAACCCAAGGTCAGAGGCCTGGAACAGAGCTTTGCCTTTGAAGCCCTCAAAAGGAACCAAGCGGGCCAACACCCTAATTTTGGACTTCCTGCCTCCAGAACTGTGGGACAATACGTTTCTGTTGTTTTAGCCACTCAGTTTTGTGGTACTGCGTTACAGCAGCCCTAGCAAACTGATATAAACAATAACCCAATAAATAAGCTTTAATGCTTGGAATCACTTCAAGTCACTCCACAATCTGATCCCAAACTGTTTTTCTGGATTTTTAAAAAATAATGACCCCAAAAAGGCATCAACATTCTGGGAACCTGTCCTAAGAAGACAAGTAGAGAAGTGCAGGAATTCATGTTGAAGGGAAGATATTCTTTACAACACTGTTAATAGTAAGAAGAAGGGGGAAAAAAGTAAGCAATCTATAAATCTAATCTCTGTAGTCTAGCATGGGATACAGACACTTTCATTGTGTGTTATAATAACTAGGACCGGGCTGTTAAGGGAAGGGAGAGGTAGGAACACATGCCTGTGCTCAGGAGAGTAAGGAAGACTAGCATTGGGGGTAAAAGTGGGCATATTCCTTCTGAATTAGAAAGACTCCCAGAAGGACAGAGGAAGGGAGAGCATTCTGGGCATAGGGAGCAGCTTTGGCATCATGAAAAACTCAGCATCCAGGAGAGCTTCCTGGAGATTGTGAGAGTTTGGAGGGTACTGGGGAGCAGAAGAGAGGCTAAGGGCATCAACATGGGCTGGGGCCACACCAGAGGATCCACAGCAGTATGTGGGGGAAACACCAGCTTCCCCACTTCAGGCTTAACTCATGAGTGTGTGTTTGATAATACAATTTTAGCATAGTGACATACATAATTTTTAACTGTATTTTCATATATATAAATTGGGAGTACATATTCAAAACCTTTTTTACTAAAGAGGTAAATGATCAAAAGAGCTTGGAGATCACTGTGTAAACCTAGAGTGGAAATTAATCTTTTCTCTCAAGGCTTCTGCGAAGGCAACACCATCAACCCAAGAAAAGGAGGATTAGGGGATGAGAATGGTGAGAGGGTACAGGTTTCCTTTGAGGTGGTAAAAATGTTCTAAGACTGATTGTGGTGATATGTGCACAAACTCTGAGTATACCGGGAAGTAGGATCTGCATACTTGGAATGGGTGAATTGTATGGTATGGTAGAGGAATTATTTCTCAATAAAGCCATTATCAAAATAACTAAAAGAAAAATTAATGAATTGTGCTTCTTCACACCTTGCAAGCATCACCTCTAGCTCGTAGGTCAGTGCAGGCCAAGGAGCGGGCAGGGAACAGCTAGGGGGCACTATGGCAAGAGAAAGAATTTCCTCATCTGTGGGGAACAGCCGACCTTGCAATTTGGACGCAGCTTCAGAATAAGAGACTCAAAAAGCTGTGGCTGTCTTCAGGTCCTCTGAATCAGACATGCCCCTAGCCTGGACTAGTCAGCCTGACCTCTCCAATCAGTGATGGGATTTTCTGGTCTGGTCACGCTTAAAGCAGCCTCCAAAGCTGAAGCTCTAGAGTACAGGAAGAGTACGTTTCACATCCGGAGTCGCGTGTGCACACATGCACACAGGCACACACAGAGTTCTGATGCAAAGTTCCCAGAACACTACTTACCTTTTACTGCATTCAATATACTCTATTTTCTATTCCATTTCACTATGTCACAATCCACTAGCTTGATAGTACCATCCTTATAAGGGTCACAACCAGCAGTTTGAAAATCACTGCTGTTTGGGTGAGAGGGGAGACAAACAGGCATTTATCTCATCTGTTCTCCTTCATTTTTCCACATTTCCAGGTTCTAGAATTAATCCACTCAACAAGAATTTTCCCTCAGTTTAATAAAAGATGTAGTGATTAACATATGTTCCATATTACAAAACACAGATTTTTAAGAGCAGATGTGCAAGTCCCAACTCAATTACTTTATTAAAAAAGAATATTTGGTTTTTCCTTGAAGATTTCATGAATCATCATCATCTAGTCTGGACTGACATCACTGAAATAATTATTAAAAACAGTGTTTTGCTGCCTAAGAATCAGCTTACTATTTCCAGACAGAGATACAAATGAGGATCCTGTTAAAGATGCATTAATATGTATTTAGACCAATTCACCCAAAGGCTTTGTAACCTTCTCTCACAACACTTGCTCCTCTCGAAATGCAATGAATTAATATGACTTTCAGATTTGTCTCTGATGCTTCTATTACACTGATTTACATCAGAATCTGCAACTTGGAAACATACACACACACACACACACACACACACATATATACCCTAAAGTTATTCCCCTCTTTTCCTCTCTTGCTAATTCAATTTCTGAAGCCACTTTCCATTTTAAAGGAACTTTGCAAGATCAAGAAACACATTAGGGATTTTATCACTTGTCTTTATAAAAAGCGTTACCAATTGGATTTATATACAGGCTTTTACTTGTTTAATCATAAATGTGTGGTTTATTCCTCTAAATTCCAGCTAATCGCCTAAGGGCTTGTGTTGTCTTCCAATACTTACTCAGCACATCTCTCCATTTGTTCACCATTCCAGAAAGGTTACAGGATGTGTGGCACATTAACTCACTAGCTAGTGTGAAAATAAACCAATTAGCATTCAAAACTCACCTCATTCCAGCTATTCCTAAGCTGTTCTCCAAATACTGACTTCTGAAAGTTATGGTTCCATTAATTGATCTGTATTTGTGAATTTCCTGGGATAATCTTCTCTTCCCTATTGATTAGGGATCTAGTCTTTCATCTATTTTAACATACACTTGTATGGGGCATTAAGAGACTCAGAGGTTTCAAAAGTACAACAGGAATAGGAATGCAAATCTAAATCCTCTATACCCTGCTGCACCCCACCTCATTCCCATGCCACCCAAATCTCACAGTCCCGTCTGTGATTCAAACAATGACTGACAGAATGGAGACTTTTTCCCCATTACGTTCCAGTTGAACCTGTGGGTTAGAATTGCTCCCCTCATATTCAGTTTGGAAAATTGACTGGTAGCAACCCTCAAACCCTCTGACAAGACCTGTTTTAGAACAATTACTCCATGTGCTGAGGCTTCAAACCATAATCCCTGAGGGAAATTTCACTCTATAACACTTGAACTTTTAATTCTTGCCACAACTGCAATTCTCTAGGAATTCATTCATAGAGGGAAATACAAACCCACTCTAAGTTGATATATATTTATCTAGCCACAAAGAGACAAAGTCCTCTAAAGATTGCATTTGTTTCACCGAACCATTCCGGGAATGTGTCCTGGAAGAGAAAGGTACTGCCAAGACCAACAGACAATAAAGCAAGATGTAAAGGTCAGTAGCTAACCCAGTCTCCAGAATGCACAGAAACTCTAATCTCAGGCCATCGGTGCAAAATTAATTTCCATTTCTAGGCAGAATAAATTCCACTTGAAAAGAGGGTGGAAAGATACAGGTCAGCAGACAGATAAGGAAACCTTCACATATTTTTATGCTTTCCTTGGATACCTAATTGGAGGAACTAATTGTTAACAATCCACTTCTACAGTTTTTCTTGAAAATACTAAGAATGCTTCAATTGCAATTTTATTGCCAAAACCCTTAAGGACAAAAATTCCACAGGTGCTTCAGACCCTTTCAGCTTTCTGGTTATGTTATAGGGCTTCCATTTCAGGAGACTGGCACCATTTTCTGCCTAAACTAGTACTGGTGAACAGTGGATGGGATGAGTCCACTTTTCACAGGCAGTCAATCAACTGATCATCAGTCAGAGCCTTGAGATCCAAATATGCTTCCTACAAGGTAATAAAGAATGGAAAAATGATGAATAGTCTCTGAATCTGTACCCACAAAGACACATAGTGGTTATTGAGAAAGACCATCTGAGCCAGAAGAAGTTGGCAACATTGCAAATAACTACCCCAGTACTTTAAACCTCAGTCTGGTGGTCTAGTCTTCACAGCAGAGACTGCGGATGGACAGATTTAGACAAAATATAATCCACAAGAAGATTTCTTTTATGAAGACAATATCCCTGTTCTCTAGGGAAGGGAAAATTATCCTAGGACAAACTCAAATCCCCAAAGTTGAGCAAGACCGAAAATCCCATTGCTCTGATGGCCAGTTGGAGGGCATTGAGGTGTCCAGGGACGCCCCTCCTTAGGGCAGATGAACCCCATGTTGTTATATTTGGCAAGGGTTTATGGTTATGTGAATTCCTCTGTTCCCAGGGTTTTTCGGGGAGAGAGGGCTGCTGAGATGTTGATTGCCCTAATGAGAGGTAGGGATTGCCAGCAAAGACGCCATTGTGTTGAGCAATGAGGAGTCACCGTGAGCAAAAGTTACCAACTGGCCTGACAGCAAACAAATATTTCCAGGACTAGTGGCTTACCTTTAAAGTCAAGCTCATGTAGTAATACTGATTTTTTTTCTCCAAACTCTGTAATTGTATGTCATCTTACCTCTTCTTAATAAAACTATAAAAATAAACGAATGCCCTGAACAATGGAGAGAGAAAAAAATATTTATGTGTGTGTGTCATCAAGTGGCTGTTCAGGAGTATCAAAACAGACTTTGTACACAGAAAATCTGCCAGAACTTACACTAGATGTGATGAAGGTCTAAGTTTGCAAAACTAATCAGACTCACACAAACTGGAAGAGCCCTGTAGTCTCTGAGCCATCTCCTGCATGCATTTCAACTCCCTTCAGCACCACTGACAATAGCTTTTCAGATAGGATTACCTGCACTGCCTCTGATTACAGAATTTTCTCTGGCAGATTCAGCCTCTTCTATCAATCACAGTTTTAGTTAGGTGTAATCCCCTTGCATTTCCTTGAATCTGTGAGTTTTATGTGGCACACCCTTTAAGACAAAGCAAGCAACACAGAAGCCAGTTGATGAGTTGCTTATATTAATAGCTCTCAACCCTGGAGGCCAGGCAACCCTCCTCACCATCCTCCGCACGCTGGAGTTCAAGGCCCAGCAGCACCTGCTCCATGGGTCTCTCTCATCTAAACTGCTCCCTTGGTTAACTGAGAACATTCCATCTTACCTGGCAGGATAGCTTTCCTTCACTGCGTGTATTTCTGATGTTTTCAGAGAAGAGTTTAGCCGTTGCTTACAAATACCTCACATAAACAGATCTTCAATTCTCCTAGGAAGTGGTGCTTTGGATCACATATGCAGGTTTTGAAAAACTGCCGTGTACCTAGCTTCCTGAAATCTGGAAAGCTTCACAACATGAAAGAATGATTTCATTGGATAATAATCCAGCTGCAATAAAAGCAAGGTTGATGCTACTATTAAATATGTTTATCCACTGATTCATCTGAATATTGCTAAATTTGCTTTAAATACTATAATCAAATGTTGTTACTTAATTCAACATAGATTCAGGAAAAGCAATTAGGAGTCTCATAGGTGGTCTGAAACTTAATATGTTGTCACCTTTGACACACTCAGAAGAAAGAAAAAATCCCATATGATTTTTTTTTTCTTTCCACTGGAGCACAAGACACAAAACTTTCATGAGGCAACTCATTCCCCAAAAGTGAGACTGTCACTTGCCCAGCTTATGTTTCCATTTAAACAGCTCTCTAACTAAACACACATGAAAAATGATATGATTCTTCTTTTGATAAAAATCTAGCATCAAACATTGGCAGAAAAAATTTAAGTCACTTCCTGAATTGCTAAATAAAGTTACACAAAAAGAATCACCGAACAACACATTTGTATTTTCTTTCTTTCTTCAAATTAAAAACTATAGTTTTCCAGAAATAATTGTTTATCCTGGTTAACCTACTGAGGTCTAATAATGTAAATACTTGTGATAAAATGGAGTGAGGAGGGAAAGGAGGCATGTGCCGCTTAAATGATTAAAACTCAATCTGTTATTGTTTCCATATTGCATCACGATAACATGAGTGCTTTTGTGAGAAGCTATATTCGGACTTCAGGTGTTAGAGGGTCTCTTCCCTTATCACAGTCAACCAGAAGGAGTACAGAGAAAGTCTGGAACATCCAGGTGATTTCAAACCACAATGGTGATCCACACAAAAGTTCCCACCAATCACTGAAATCAGTTCCTTTTTCTGTTAAATGCTCAACCTCTTCTTTCACTCATTCATTCCACAAATACATATCAAGAGTCGTGTATGTGCCAGGAAATATACTAAGCATATATACAACAGTGAACATAAATAGACCCTGCCCGAAGTGGCCAAACGACTGTGTTTTGTAAAAAGCTTTTTTTGTGTGTGGTCTGTTCTGGTCCATCCATCCTCTTTTATTTGAAAATTAATGTCGAAGAGAAAGAATCATCTCTCTTGTCTCACGTATGGTCTCCATGTTCCCACTAAACCCAAGAGTTTAGGGACAGAAAAGAGACAAAGCAACTACTTCTCATTCTAGCCCCTTAGCAGAGGTCTCACCAAAACGCCTGTAGAATTAATAATATGTTTTAACCTACCCTGTCATTAGTGTGTACTAGCAAATGAGTTTATATTAGCGAAGTGGACATTTAACATAAAATTCTTTATAAAAGGTCTTTCATTCTCTAAGAAGTCAAAATAAAGCCCAAGGAAAAGAAAAATATAGATTACCACACCCAAGTTAGCAGCAAAAGCAAGCAAATAGCACTATTCCGAAATCATAACTCTCACCGTTTAGACGTGCATTTTTAAAATATCTGTGAGAGATCCTGTTTCTAATTTGTTTTCCAAATCCCATGCATATTTTAGATGTTGGGGGTGTGGAAGAAGAAAAATTCCAAATATTTAATAAAAATTCCACCCCCACCTTCATTTTCCCTCCTATTAAAACCAAGGCACAATAATGCCTTTACCAGAGTGAAAGAAAAAAAAATGCAGATTTGTGAGACAGCACAGCCTAAGTTTTTAATTCTTTTTCTATAGAAACTCAAAAAACAGGGAGTGAAAGAATCAAGCCAAGGAATTTAAAACAAATACTGGTATTTTTTAAAACTACATTAATCCAGTCTTTACTTAAGATATTACCAAAAGATTTTATTTACAAAGAAACTTCAGTTTTCATTTTTCATTAAAACAGAAGCAAATTTCATTTTCACTTATTTCTATAATAATTAAGATATGCATTTCCGTATTTTCTCCTAATAAATTAATTTCAACAGATTAGCTGAATCAAGAATCCCTAGCAATCCATGTCATCCCTGACTTTCCAAGGCAACGAAGTCGTGGGAAAGAGGGATTGTTATTAACACCTATACATGCAGCTCCAAGTACAACAGACCCCCAAACCATGACACAGAAGTGACATTGATATGCAGTGAAAGCTGATCTAATGAACAATGAGAGTCAGACTTAAGACCAAACTGCTCATTCTGTTGCTCCACATGCATCATCATTATAAAGGCTTTTAAGAACTTCACTAACTTGCTTATACTTAGTTACCATAGTATTAGGTCTACCATATTACTAAAGATTTTTTGCTTTATTTGGTAGACTCTTAAATTCTACAAGATAGTTTATGCTGTCTTGAGTCAAAGAAACCCAGAGGTGCCATATTGCGCCATTTAACTAGTACCAGCTCACATAACAAATTATTCTACTAAGTACAGACAGTTTTCACACTTCTCTCTGACAGATTCTATTCTCGAGAAAAGTGTTGAAGTCAAAAATATTTCTTCAAGATGTGATTTTTCCCACAGAAACATACTTCCAATCAGAGGCTAGTTCCCCAATTAATACCCTTAAAAAATAAAATTACTACAAATGCCATGTTTAACCACTATTAAAGATATAATTAAGCATTAAACATTTTCCTAAAAAGAACTACCAAAATACAAAATTAATACTGAAGTTTATTTAATGATATTTTTAAAGTGTCTTCTTACTTCTCTTCCTCCAGCAGCAGTAAATGACAACATACAGAAACATTACCATAATCACAAAGCATCAATTAAGGTGTCCAAGATACAGGAGCTGCTCAATGCATGAACTGAACAAATTGCCAAGGGAATTAATAAGGGCTTTGGGAGAAATTACTGCAAGGATGAGTGTTTCGTTGCCCTCCCCTTTTTGAATCCCCAAACCCCGCTCCCACATGTAAATGTTGTAGGTATTAGAAATGAGGTGGTATTGGTTCTGCAGAAGAGGTTACAGTGTGCCCCTATGTGACCTGAGAGCGATAACTGGAGTGTATCAAATGAGAGTGTATCCTAGGGAATCAGGCTTGTCCTGGAGAGAATAAGGCAAACCACACTACCTGCCACCTAAAGGGCTGAACTTTGACTTCCTCAGCTCTACTCCAGTGCCTCTCTCTAGTCAGAGTCTGCTTCTCCCTGACATATGCTCCCCTCATCCTTACCCTAAAGTAGCACTGCCCCAGTGTGTGATATGAATTGATTTTTACCAGTCCAGGCCATCATAAATCACAGGAACTGAGAATGAGCATTTAGAAACTTTCACAGCAATCTGACATTGCCACCTATCCAAGTATGTGGTCAGAAGACACATGTTGCTGAGCAGGATGGAAATCTGCTGAGGTGCCTGGGTGAGCTGCGTGCAAGACAAGTTGTGCACTAATCGTGTACAGTCAGTACTACAGTGTGTGCTATACCAGGTGTACAGTATTACAATGCACCAGACACTGAAAAAACAAAACAAAAAATTAGTCATTCATCACAGAAGTTTGAGAAGCCCTGCAATAAAGAGCACAGGGATTGGAGTGAGACAGACACAGGAATGAATCCTCTTACTCCAACCACTCACCTGTTCATGGGACCTGAGCAAGTTACTTAGCCACTCTGCACCTTAGTCCTGTTATCTGAGCAGATCTGGATGCAGGAGGCTGTGCCTCTGTTAAATGAGCTGCTACTTCCCCATGTTGTGAAATGGGCCACGATGTCAGTGTGTTCAATACAAAGGTCAATCACACACTGGAATAAGCTTCAGATGTGGTTTCTTCCACAGCTATGTGAACAAACTGATGGCTATTTAGGGGAACAGCTATCTTGCAATAATGTAGTAAGTGTCCCAGCACCTTTTCATACCCCAGGTAGAAAATATTTTGGCAACAAATTCCATGTAGAATGGACTGGACAAGTGGGTATGATAATCCTGTGGTCACTCTGGGGTTTAGACATAACCACATGTGACAATTCGCTTTGGGCCATTGTGAAAGCAAAAATTTCTCAACTCCATCCAACAACAGCTGAAGACCTAAAAACAGCTTTCTGGAACGGCTTTAATGACTGACAGTAAAAACATGGAAGAAGATGTCCAGAACAACAAGAGGAAAAAAATTAATTCACAGGCAAAATAGAGGGAAACACACAGATAACTTCTAACTAGCATGCAAAAGGCCATTCTGGCCACTCTCAAGTCAATGAAAACCAAAAACCTTTTCTCCTTGTGGTGTAGCCCATCTCCAACACCCTGAGCACAGCATCTGGCAAAGCAGATAGCAAATAAACATTCCCTTGCGATTCTTCTGTGCCATTTTTGCCTGTAAAATTATGCTTTAGTTCTTCCTTCCTTTATTTAAGTTAATGACATTACAGTTTCCTTTCTATTTGTTATAAATGCCATCTGGGTGGAAACCACACAAAATGTCAGTGACCTACTCACACTGGTTCTGAAATTTTTTCACCCTCCCTCTGCAGGACAATCAGTAAGAGTCCCTGAGAGGCTGCTGGCCCCAAACAGGAAAGCTCCACGATGCCAGGACTGATTGATAACATCAGTCATCAAGCTCATGCTCTTGCACACTTCTGGCTCCTGTTACGCTAGCTGAGTGAGAGGTTACTTGGGTCACTTAGGACCTCATAAGGTTTCTGCAGAGAATAATAGTTTTTCTGTATCCCTTCCTTATGAAAGGCAAGTGATCAGCACTACTGTCTAGACACGCAAAGATATTTTTTGTGGGCACATACTAGGTTTTTTGTTGTTTTTGTTTAAGTGAGAAATGGATTTATTATTTTTCTAAAGCCACGGCTTTGTTTTTCTAAATGCACACAGCTACAGTAGCTCTTCTGGAAATCCTTCTTAAGAGGAGATTTTTGTGCCAGGCTCCCATTTGGAAATCACAACACGCATAATTAAAGGGATCTGAGCTCCATGACAGCATTTGACGTTACCTAGGGGACTCTGAGATGGCTTTCACATTTAGGTTAAACAATTCACCTTTCAGACAGGAAGTGAGGAAGACCAGCCAGAAATCATGTATTTTTACTCTGTTTTCTACTTGATAATATACCTCCTGAGTGGATTTTTTGTTGTACCAGCTCCATATTTGCAACATATACCTGGGGACTGATGAAATTGGAGCTTCCCATCCTCTACAAACAAAACGCTGAAACATATATTAAAGTTCTCTGGCTATGACCAATGCTTAAGCACAGAAATTCAGAAATGTCTGCATTGTATTTCCAGTTCTGACTGCATCTTCACTCAGACTGCCCTGGCGCCATTATTTGAATTACATGTTGCCTCTACAATCCTGATGATAAAATGCAAAAGCTGTTTTGTTGGAACATGTGCTCCAAATAGCACAGTGACAATGTTGGGGGAAAAAAATCTCTCAAAGTATTAACTGGCTCACAAAAATTATTGTTAACACAAACAATCCCCAAAATATGGGTATTATCACTGAGTGACCCAGACTCCTGGGCAGGCCCTGAGTAAGCCCCAATCCCAGTCCACCAGTGGGGACAACCGCCCATCTTTCTTATATCAGAAAAGCTCCAGGAGAAGTGACCTGTGACCTGGAGGTGTGCCCACCTTCAGGTGATTGTTCAGTGGTGCCGCCCAGATGGAGAAGTGCTGAGCAGACAGTCCCGGGGTCTGTACTTCTAGGTCTCGGGGAAGAAACAAGGGGCTCAAATCGCCACCACCACCATCAACTTGAAAGACAGAACAAGAATTCTCGGCATCCTAATTTAGAAATCAGAATGTATTTCTTGACTAGAAAAATCAAGTTTGAAGAGATTTTCTTGTGGTTCTATGAACTTTCCTACCAAGGGAAATTCAAACAACTGAACTTTGTAAAAAACTACAGTGAATTGAAGAATGCTGACACCATTGAAAGTAGAGTAGATGTGGTGGCGTACTGGTTGTTTCTTAAGGAGTCAATTAAAGTCTTTCAGAAGTAAGGATGAGTGGACCATTCAGCCATGCAGTGGCAACTGTTTTCATATCATTTCTCAGAAGCATCATGTCAGTAGCTTGCCAAAATGTAGGACTTTTAGAATAGGAGATCCTTTTGAGATCCTGAAAGCTTACTTGGTATATAGATTTCTACCTGATATATTCTGATGGAAGACTGTGCTCTTGCGTGGTGTTCCCAGAGAGCTTATCTGTGGCTCTGAAGGAACTGAGTTCTAATCCTCACTCAGTCATTAACCTAGACAAAGTTACAAAATTTCACTTTCTACCCCTCAGTGTTCTTATTTATCAAATAGAATAATTCAATCTAGACAAAGTTACTAAACTTCACTCTCTACACCTCAATGTTCTTATTTATCAAATAGACAGAAATAATGTCTTCCATCAGGAGAATGAACAGAGAAAAAAGTAAAGCTAATTCGAGCAGTATTCTGCACTCCCATGAACAAAGTGATTATAGGTCCTATGTTTTGTTGACTGGCAGGTGATAGGAGAGGTGACTTAGTTTCCTGTTGCAGCTGTAACAAATTACCATATTTGGTTTGGCTTGAACAATACAAATTTATTCTTGTACAGCTCTAGAGGTCAGAAGACTACTCTGCAGGTGTTGGCGGGGCTGCATGCCTCTTCACAGGAGCTTCCCTTGTCCCTTCAGCCTTGAAAGGCCACCTGCACTCCTTAGCTCAGGGCCCCTTCCTCCATCTTCGCAGTGCATCGCTCCAACTTCAGATGCCATCTTCATATTTCCTTTTTCTGCCTCTGATGTCCTGTCTCCCTCTTCTAAGAAAACCTTGTGATTACATTGGGCCTACTCAGATAAACTAAAATGATCTCCCCAGCTCAAGATCCTGAACTTAATCACATCTGCCAAGTCTCTTTTGCCATACAAGATAACATATTCAGAGGTCCCAAAGATTAGGACATGAATAGATATTGGGTACCACAATTCAGAATACCAGAGGACAGAGAACTAACGGTAGACACATGTAGCAAATATTTAGTCCAATGCAATAAATGACACAGTTTCTTTAGGGTCAGTCTTTTTAGGCATCATGAACAGTGGCTCAGATTCTCTCCTCTTCCTGCTCGTCTCCAAGACAGTAATCAGGTGCCTGGAGAGTGGGTATACATCTCCATTATCATGGTGACAACAGGGATGGAACAGGCAAATCAAATGGTACCTTCTGGATCCTGGCCACCTTCTGCTGCAAAGTGGCTGGTCTGGACTGCTGCTTGGCAGCTATAAAGCAGTCAGAAATACAGAAAAACAAATTATAGGAATACATTAAAGTGTTCCCTAAAAAAAGTGATCACAGTGACACAGTAGTAAGATATATACAAAGTGACCCAAGGAAGTGGTAAGCAGCCATTTCAACAGAAAGCCTATTCATTTGCAAGAGTTTTGTTGTGCTTTATTCTTTAACTAAATGCACGCACTCATTTAATTCATCTGTAGCCAAAGAACGACTTAGACTACTTTTTTCTTCTCCAATTAGCATGCAGGGATTTCCCTCCCTTTAAGAGAATGTGATATGCAAAGTCACTGGACCACTGTCTTGCATAACAAACCAGTCTTTTGACATCAGTGAGAAAATTCCTCAAGAATGTGGAGGACATAATGCCAATTGTTAAGTGTGAAATTCCAGGGTATTAACCCTTTGAGAGATTCTGTCTTGTTCAGTTTTATTTGGGGTTGATCAAAAGGACCATGAAATTCGATTAGAAAATTATGCACCAGTCTGCTCTGCCTACTTTAACAAAAAAAATTATAGTAAGACCTGGATCCTTTTAAAATCTCCTAAACATCCTGTATTTTAGCAACCAGGTTTTAAGTCATGAAAGATCGCTATCATTTAAGAATGGTGCCAGCCAAGTAAGCATCATAATTCAAAGTAAAAATCCCAATCCATAGTCATATAATCCTTAAGATTCACCTTAGGCAATGTTTCAAACAAAGCCATGTCCAAATGACATCATCCCAAACAAGGACAGAGGACCCCTGGACTGACTTACCAGGCCGATTTGTTTAGAAAGTTGTCAGGGATGAGGAGAATGAGGGAGTGATTCATGCAGGAAGGCACAGCCAATTTGTTTTTCTAGGTTCCATCGTTCCCTTTCTTCTTCTCTTTACTAATCCTTCCATTAGACACACAGAAGAGGGGCCACATACACACACAATCTGAAGTTACATATTAAGAGTTACACAAAGGACAGACTTCCAGGGCTCAAAATTTCCTGTCAGGAATCAAGGGCAAACTGCACTTATATTTTAATGTCACCCAGGCAAGCAGGTTTAGACTGTAACAAAAAGGCAACAGTACAGCCTATTATTTCTAGGTGCCATGATTAATCTGCTCTAGCAGTGTTCACATAGCATTCATCAGCCACGAATACAGCCTCCCTATTTTGAACTGAAACTAGTCTGTCCAGTAGAACTCAGTGGGGAAAAACAAGCTTTGATGAAGTCAAATAGTCCTGGATTCAAATTCCAGAAACAGTGCTTCTTTGCGTTTACTATGTATGTTGCCTTGAGTGCATCACTTAACGTCCTACAGGGAATTTCTTCACCTGTAATATACAAGTAGTCCTCCTCGCTACTTTACAGGGTTGAGGGAACATTATGATTGCATATGAAAACAGAAAACATTAATTGTGAGCTGAGCACAGATTCAACTGGTGTTAGCTATTATTATTTAAATCATTAAAGTTTTTGTTTTCCTGCAAAATTGGAACTAATCCCCTCAGCCCTTAATCACTACTCACACTAAAATAATCACTCAGAAGTCAAAACGCATGAGAAAAGATAAGTTAAAGGTAGTTCCAGGGACCCAGTCTGTACAGAATCTAACAAGATGATGAGTGAGGAGAAATGTGAACAGAGGAGAAAACAGACACACATCTTAAGTAAATAAGATCTTTGCTAAGTCAACTGTGGCTGTGACTCCAAGAGAATTCAATCTTTTTTTTTTGGCAAGTTAATAGAAAACCAACTCAGCGATATGTCTTCCACCTCCTTGATTTATTCTCATGAGAAAACATGCGATGAAATCCTTTGAAAACCAGTAAGTCCTGTGCCAACAGGGAATATTTACTGAGTGCTTGTTACATGTCAGCCATTGTCAGCATTTCGTATAAACCATACACTTAACTCTCACAAGGAGCCTTTGAGACAGTTCTTCTGTTCCTCATTTTACTGAGAAGGAAACTGAGACTTTAAGAGATTAAGCAACTTGCCCAAGATTCTACAGGTAGCTAGAGGCCAGCCCATAAAGCCTGGACACCTGCTCTTTCTACTAAATAGGAAGAGGTGGTATGTCTCGAAGTTTTGAGACCTCCCTTTGCATTTTGCAGAGACGAACAGGAAATGGATTACACAGTCATTTTTCATTTCGTGTCTAGACTCTAGGAAACAACCCATAACCAACTAAGCAGACAAGAAACACGGGGCTGTGAACCCAGCACTGAAAATGCCTCTGAGGAGGATGGAGCAATAACAATCTGGACATTCAGCTGCAGTTTAGAAGGTCAGCACCAACTTAAGACAGATGTCTGATATTTTAAATGACAAATTTGCTTGTGCATTGTGTAGAATTGCTACACTTTCAGTAATAAAGCCATAATGCTGGTTTATTTCCAATTTCAGCACTGAAGGACACATAGAAAAAAAAATAGAGAACCGATTCGCTGTCAATGGAATTTTGTCTGAGTTTTCAGCCAGTATGTAATAAAGAAGTTATTCTCCTTCAGCACATTCAATTTCTAGACTACTAAAGCATGGCAGAAACACAAAAATTGTGTGTTTCATAAAGATTCAAAGAAGAACCCCCAAATTATGTAAAATTAAGTAAAGCCAATTTTTTTTTTTTACCAGACTTAAGTTCTGAGGAGTATTTCATAGCTATTTGTAATGCTTGGAAGGGTAACTGTAAAAGCTGGTGAAATATATTATAAAGAAGACATTCCCAGTCTCATTTAATACAGAGATCATTATTAAACGATCTTAGCTTCACCATTAAATTTTTGAAATTCCTACATAAAACCGCTTTCCCCAAATTTTATTTCTCTAAGATCAGAACACACTGCCTTCATTTCTGTATCCCCAGCATCCAATCAGAGTATCTGGTTTATGTGAAGTTTATGGTAGGCATTTAGCACTGTTTTAAATATTTCTCATTCTTCTCCTTCCAAGAACATGATAAGGTTATCCTTTCCTGCCCACTTGAAGTTAGGCATGGCCATTTGACTTGCCTTGATTTGCTTTTCATTGACTGGCCAATGAAATGTGAGTAAAAGTAATATTATTTCCAGGTCAAATCCCACAAGATGCAGTGCATGATTCACCAGGTTTCCTTCCCTTCACTGTGATAACTGCCAACATTCCAGATGGGGCAGACGCCGTCAACCTGACTCCATGAGTGATATCTACGTGAGTCCTGAAGCCAGCCCTCAACGGATATGAAACACAAGCAATGCTGTGTACTTTGCTCTTTGAAGCAGCTGAGATTTGAGCATTGTTTGTTACTACAGCATAACCTAACACAGCCTGACTGATAAAAAAAATTCTGAATTTAACTTTAATGAAGAAAGAAAGGAAAATTGAAGACTACAGGTGGAGGAACCATCACCCCTTTTATCGTAAGTCTTCATGAGTTCAAATCTGAGAACACTGTGCTTACCACAGCCTGATACAAACATCAATAAATCCAAGTTGAATATTTGTTTAAATAGAGTATCATTGCCACTGATGTCAGCATCACCTCTCAAAGATACTAAAAACTGGAGAACAGTCTGTTCACATATCTTATGCCAAAATAACAGGTTTGTTCCTCAGAAATGAGTATCCTTCACTCAATGGCTAAAGACCGCAAATTTATATTCAAGTAACCCAGCAGTCAGAGCACTAGAAGCAAAAGGCAAGTGCTGCTTTGTAGAACAGGACTATTGAAAGTCCCCACAGGAAAAATGACAACAATAAAGCAAATCTCCCCCTACACACACACCAAAAAGATCATACACACAAAAAAAGGTGTGCAGATGGACTGTAATAGCAAAAATATGCTATCAAGTAGGCAGGAAGAATTCAGTACAGCCACTTGAACACTCTCCCTTTGCTGGAACTCATATGGAGTATTTGCACCTGCTATTTATGTGGCTGCAAGCAGCTTAAGCGCACCACTTTTTTTCCCCAAGTAGAAAGATTTCAAACAACAAGGCCCTTGCACGTGACATTTAGAAAGGGAAAGGTTTAAAAAAAAAAAGGACATGGAACCAAATGCTTGAAGGGGCAAAGGAAGAACATGTGCGAGAAAGCGATGGAAATCTTAGGGCAGCAGTGAGCAACTACTTCATGAAACCACTCAACTCCACACTTCCTAGCCACAGCCTTGCCCTCACTGATGCTCCTTTCTCATTCATGCTCAAAAAATAACTTAGACACCAAGCGTGAACTCTATCACCTTTGCTCAACCCTACCTGAAACCACAGTCTAGCTTCTGCTCCCAGAATTTCACTGAAAATGGAAACCACTGTCCAGGGATTTCTGGAATTGAACCAAACCTAAAAGACATCTAACCAGCCAATTATCACCTTTTCCGGATGGGGAGGTTAGATAACTTGCTTAAGGTGGTACATCTGCATAGTTAGAAGTCAGTTAAGGTCTCCAAATGGCCACTTTATTGTCTGCCCTGTTTTCTCTGCCACTTTTATCCCCACTAATTATCTCTTCTTATTTTAAATCAAGCCCCTCCATTGGGGTTCTTGGCACTAATCTCTCCTGGCATTTTCCCATCTCCAATTCTTTTTAATTTATGTAACAAACATTTCTATAGCAGTTACTATGTGCCAGGCACTGTTCTAAGTGCCTTAGAAATATTAACTTTTCAATCACCATAACATGGAGCAAGTAGTAGTATTATCTCCATCATACAGTTGGGGATCAGAGCAGTTGAGAGACTTGCCCAAGGTCCACTCCTAGTAGGAGGCAGAGTCAGAATCTGAAACCAGATAGACTGGCTTCGGGGTTCTGTTCTTTACTATTACCCCATGCTGTCTCTCTCTCCACTGGTGTATCCCCTTCTTTCCCAAAGATTAGAAAGTCAACTCCCCCTGCCCCATAAGAGGTCACCTTTGAGAATCTCAATTTCAAGAGTCATGCAGCCATTGAGCTGTTAAGACCACCCAGGGAAAACTGCTTTATTATTCCCCAGCACACACTGTGAAGATTTTTTTTTTTTCCTAATTGCTGAACACATGGAGAGGAAGAGAAACCAGTAAACTGTTCTTTTTTTCCAAATGAAAGATGATGGAATTCACACCTGGTATCTAAAACCAAATGTTTACCATTTGGTGGGTAAACACAGTGAGGAAATAAAGTGAAGCCCCCAAGGACTAGACAATGTGGTATGAGTTAAAGATAAAGTGAAACTTCCACTGAATTCATCAGAAATGATTGATTGAAACTTAACTGGGGAACTCATTTGTTTGTACAATCTAAAGAAGGAAGGAGCCCTGTTTTGGTAAGATAACCTTAAGTCTGGCTTCTGTTTTATTTTTTTTATGTATTTTTGTACTTTGGGGGTTGTATGAGTGGGAGTGCAAAGGTCTTCTGGCAAAACTCCTTTGTTAAAATGCAGAAAAACAATCAACAGTGATGTTTTGGAACAACCGAGAGCTGCACTGCTTTCAAGCATTCTACCTTCCACTTATTTAAGGAAATGAGTGCATAAAAGCTTCCAGAATTGTGTCTGACCCAGTGGAAGTCACTGTACCAGACCAACTGATTTCTTGCTTAAGACAGGGAGAGGGCAGCAGGATAGGAGGGAGGAAATACCTATGTGAACTGAAAAACACAAAACTGCCCACTCTCTTGACCCTCAAGCAGAAGGTGAACAAAATTTTTCATTTGTGAGCTTGGCAAAGGAGGCTTTTCTTTGAGTACAAACTTCATGTGGTCCTTCAAACACACATGAAATGGCCTTCCTTTGGGTTGGAAGAAATGAATAGTGCATACAGGAAGACCCTAGACAGTTCATGGCTGGGAGAGGGGAGAGACAGGAAGAACAATGAAAATTCTCCCAAAATTCAAATTATCTAAAGCCATCAGTTCCCAAACATATTCCTTCTCCAAACTTTCCAAGATATGTTCAGATGTAAAATAACTTATGCCTGGCTGCTTCCTCTGATTACCAGATGGAATCAGGAGGTACCAACGAGCATTCATTCACTGATTCAGCCATTGTGAGCTGGATGCCTCTTTCTGAGCCCAGGAATTGTGTAAGGCCTTGTGGGTAGAGACTAACAGACCACATCTTCCTCATCCACAGCCTCAGAGAATTGCAAGTTAACTGGAATGTCACCAGAAACATCAAGCAGGTATGATTTTATGTACAAGTGCATAAAAGAATGTGTTTTTAACCTACTATCTTACCTGTAATCAGTTATTGGTGACAATTGCTCAATAACTGTGAATTGTATACGTGAGGCACTATATCTTTCCACTAATTTCAACAAGACTGAAAAAGTTTGTTTACAAACATCTGTCAAACTGCACTCAGGAATGGGGTGGCTCTTTTAAGCAATAATGTTTCCATGCCAACCTTAAGTCTAAAGGCGACAGTCCATGTAGGAAATTACAACACTTCTGGAAACAACTGCAGTACATATTGGACCTTTAACACCCACAGAACTATCTTTTCCAAATCTCTCTTCAAATACGAAAGACAGTCAAAAGACAGAGTTAACCTGAATTACTCTAAGCATATAATATTTCTAAAATAAAATTGCCTGGATATAGTTATGACTCAAATTTCACTGAAGCCTCCTATGAAACACCTATACAGAATAAATCTTTCACTATTACAAAGAGGAATGTAGAAAAACACTTCTTATATTCACACCATGAAAAGAATTAAGAATCACCTGGAATTTTACAGGGATCTTTTCACTCTCTCAGATTTCATAGTTAGCCTCAGTTTCAAGCCAAAACGATTCACATGGATATAAGTGTTCCTAAAGACAGCACTGCCTCAGATAGCCAGCTCTCAGGTGCCCAGAAACACCAGTTCTCTGAAACAGCATGAAACTAGAAGTTTAAGTGTCTGCATATGTGAACAGAAAAGCCTGCCATATGGAAAGTAAGGAAGAGGCAATGTGCATGGTGGGCAACTGTTTTAGAGACTGGCACCTGACTGCCCAAGCCAAAGCCACCAAAAGATGTAGGGAAAAATAACTAAAACTCAACCTGGTTGGTTAAAAAGTAGCAAGAAGCAGAGGTAGCTGACAACAGAAATAGAGATGGGGTGGTACGAAAGCAAAGTCCTGAGAGGACTGAAAAGTGAGGGGAGAGGAATATGGAACAAACAGATGAGGCTGGAACCGTTCATGGGATGACAACCCTTTACAGACTTGAAGCCACTAGAAGTCGTTCTCTCTCCGTATTAAAACAAGTCAAACAGGCTTTCTAATCTGTTTCATGTTCAAAATCTTTTAAAAGCGGACATGCTTTTCTGAATTTAGGAATCCATTTGTACCGGTTGTGAAAAGCAATGAACAACGACATATTCTTCAAGCCCTGATAAAGGAGGAGATGGGCCAGGAGAGTCACTGAGAGGCGTGGGGGCTAAGAGCAGATACCTTTCTAATGGAGAGGCAGAGCTCATCAGGATCTAACACAGACACACAGAGAGAAGACCAAAGACTAATTTTTCCCTTTGACAGTGGAGCATAAAAGAAATACAGATTTCCTGCAGGAAACAGAAGACGAATGATATCGACAGTCACTTTGTCTGACCCAGAGGAACGCAGCTTTTTAAAGACAGATTGGACAACAGCGAAGCAGCAATGTAAACAAGCAGCAGCTGGCAAGAGCTACTATATGGTCCACAATTCCTGATCCACTATTCCTAAATCCTAAAAGCTCAGAAAAACCAAAAGCATGTAATTTTGGTAAAAAGTCAACTAATGACAAAACCTGTCCTGAACTTATGTAAAGCTGTGCATTGTCTTAATCAGATGTGAACACTCATAAGTGATATTACAAAAATATTAATGTGGATATACAGGGAGCTCCTGCCAGAAATGTTACATAATATATATTACATGCACTGTATTAGCTTTTTAAAATCTGGAAAACCCTGAACTATGAAATGTATTTGGCCCCAAGAGTTTCAAATATGTGTCGGTGCATCTGTATATGGCCAGATTACTTTAAGCTCCCAGTAAGAATTTAGGAAATAGCTTTTAATGTTTCCCTATGATCTTTCATTCAACCAACATTTTTAAAGCACTCATTATGTGCCAGTATTGGTGGTAGGTAGTGAAACGTTAATTTCCAAAAGGCCTCAATTTTATTTCTACCTTAAATGTAAAACAAGATCAAGAATAAGAATCACTATAGGTGCTTCAATGATTAGCAGAGTTCCGTCTTCATAGGGCATGAAGGAAAGGAAAGAAGAGAGAGGGAGGATCCTGCCCGTGCACAGAGCTAGTGTGTGAGCGGGGAGAAATTCACATATTACATGCACTGTATTAGCTTTTTAAAAGATGTCTTTGCTGATCATATCAAAATGAGAGGAACTGAGGAAGGGATGGAGGGAGAGGGAGAGCACAGCACTCTCAGCAGGAGCTCACCTGAATTACTCTGTGGCTCAGAACATCACTCACACAAAAAGAGTAAGCCACGGACCGGTCCTGCCACCTGAAACACCACTACGCCACTTCAGCTTTTTCCCAACCACTGCCACCTTCTCTCCACCAAACTCTTCATTTCCCCCAAAGCCCATGCCTTAACTTCACCTTACAACCTAATTTCTCAATTCTCAGCCTTCACCCAAGATTTCCCCCAGCTTAGGATGATCACAGCAACCACCAGGATATATTGAAATGTATCTGCACGCACACACACACACACACACACACACACACACTCTCTCTCTCTCTCTCTCTCTCTCTCTCTACCAGACGGTAAGCTTTGAGAAGGCAGGAACTTTAGGCCTGTTTGTCTAACACAATGTCTGGCACATAGTGGAGACTTTTTAAAATGTTGGTCGCATGAATTAAGGAACTTAAGTAAAAGTGAGATACAGTATCTCAGTAAATGTGATTACTTGTTGCTCAGTCAAATACTGTTTTTATTTTATACTTAACAACTATCAAAAATATATATATATACTGAGTCATGGTTCAAAGATTCTTACTGAGTGCTTAAAGTAATCTTACCATGTACAGGTCTACACAGAGCCTTACTTGAGACTCTTGGGGCCAGATACATTTTATATTTTAGAGTTTTCCAGATATTAAAAGTGAATACAGAGCATATGGATATATTATAAAAGTGAATATGCTGGCCTGCTCTTAGCACTCACTTTGGAATTCTGGTGGCTGAGAGCAGAAAAGGGCGATGTGTGGAGGGGTCGTGCTAGACCCACCATCTCTACCACAGCAGAAAGCAAATGAAGTCCTGGAAGCTGATACTAAAAACAGTGTCCATGAACCAACACTAAACTGATAATACAGTGCTAAGAATAAAATTGATAATAACCAGCATTTCTTGAGCATATACTATGTGCTAGGCATTGCAGTAAGCACAAATAAGAATTCCAACTCATTTAAGGCTCATACAATCCCATGTATAGATACAAGTCTTATTCCCATTTTACAGATGAGGAAACTGAGGTACAGAAAGGTGAAATAACTAGTATAAGCTTACTCAGCTAAGACACAATGGACTCGAAGCATGACATTCACTATAAGTTAATGGAATTAATGAATTAATGATAGGCTAATAATCAGAAAAACTAAGTGCAGTGGGAAGAATATGAACTTCTACAATTGGCTGGTTTGAATCCCAACCCCACTATTTCATAAATATGTGGCCATGAGAACAGGACTTGAAATCTATAAATCTTCACCTCCCTGTGTAAAAGAGTGTGACTTCCACTTGCCTCACGGGCCTGTGGGAACAGCCCTTCATGTAACTTTTTTTACATTGACTGTACACTTATGTGCCAGGTGCTCTACATGTTTTAATTCTCACAAAAATCCAATAATATAAATACTATTATTAGTCTTTGATATGAGGAAACTGAAACTTAGAGAGATTGAGTTACTTACTCAAGGTCCCGGTGCCATTCATTTCCCTTTCCCTTCCCCAGCTAAGACTGTGGTCTAAATGAGAAAAAATGATGCTAATGTTTCTTTTTCTGGACGTAAGAATTCTCTTCCCCAAGAAAAACAGGTACCTGGAAGGCTATCTTTAATTTAGATGTTTGTGTAACATTTTCCTGGCTTATATTCTTCTTGATGATGTCAGCCTTGAAACAGAAATTATTCTCATCTTAAACCAAGTTACAATCATCTCCAGTGCTTAAATTTTCTGAAGAGAATCATGCATTCACATATTTGATGTTTGCAAAAATTACTGCCTCAGATTCAATCTAAAATATAAATGAAATAAGTTGTTATGAAAGTTAACAACCAGTGTCACAACCACAATTGGAAATCCTAGATTAAATCTGCTGTAAAACAAACATCTGACTTTTATATGTCTGATATAATAGCTTTAGGAGACAGTAAAGTGACATATTCTAAGACATTTGGTACATCCACAGTAGCCTGCCTCAAACAAATGCATTAAGCTCTAAGTCCTTAAACACTGATGAAAACTGGTGGTTTTGTACAGGTTCTACTGAAACAGGGAAGTACCTAAGTTTAATATTCCCCAATCTATAACTCCAAGCAGACACCTCCTGTCTCCGTGTGTGTCCTGAAGCCAGTTCGGTTATTACATTAAGCTGATCTGGGGGCATTCTCAGGACATTCCCCCTTTGACAAACTCTACCTCATCCCTCCTCCAGGAAATTCTAGACACCTACAATTCACCCATTCCTCTGCCTCTCTCAACACATCACCACATCTTCTCACCTTGTCTCCCACTACCCGTCCCAATCAATACACTAGTGCTCTCCTCAGAGCCCTTTGGGATTAATTCTTACCCCAGGACAACAGACTTGCATTTAATTCAAGTCATTTTTTTATTTGTTTGCAAAACTGATTTTGACAGCCTCTTGATCATGGCGCATGTCCCACCCAAAACTATCTTCCAGGCTTCATGAAAGTCAAACGTTGCCATTTGTTGATGGCTGTAGCCAAAGCCAAAAGGCTTTCTCTTAAGTGATTACCCTTGGAAAGAAAAGCTATGACTTCAAGCCAGTCCATAAATTTGCTGACTCTTCTTTACTTCTTCATATCACCCAGAGGGTTTCTGAGGGTGTTTATCAAGCACCAAGCACCCCATGAATGCTGACCTTCAGAGTGATCCTCTGAGGAGGGAATTCACTTCTTGCACTGAGGCTGCCGTGGATGACAGAGAACACTATTTGAAATCCTCCTATGTGCTGGGACCACATAGAAAAGTCACAATCTTATCAGACCTTTAACTTTTTAACTCCAAATGATTATTCACCTACCATTTTCTTGTTTTACTTTTGAAGCCACTTTCTGTTTCTAAATTTAAAAACTATAGAGTGATTTTTCTCTATTTTTACTAAATATGTCCTTAATAAAGTTTTTTTAAAGAAATAAAATAACCTTAAAATGTATTTAAAATAAGGCAATGCTGATCATTCAGACAATTTTCGAAGAGAAATGTAAGGGATATTTAAGGAATGACAGCATCAGTGAGAAAAGTCTCTAACTTTGTTTCAGAAAGGAAAATGCTCATTCTGACATACACATTTCTAGTTTATCTATTTAATCCTATCCTTTTACAGTTCTGCCCCAAGAGAACATTCATTTGATTGCAATATTGCAAATAACATTTTCAGTCTTATATCTTTCACACTCATTATAAAATCAGGAAGCAGATATAAAAAGACTAATGGCATGCTAACAATAACAACAAAAGTAACATCTGGAGTCATTTCAAAATAAGTGCTATGAACCTCAGTTTCCTCATATGTAAAGCAGTATTAACAGCACTACTATTAATAATAATGTGCTATTTTATTACTATAATCTTAATATCTTAATATCCTAGCTTCTGAATTTATGTTTTAAAATCATAGCCAATAACTGTTCAACAAAAAGTAGGAAGATTACTAGACTTAGAATCAGGAGATTCACACTGGGTCCCAACTCTGCCAATCTGCTCACCCAACCCAGCAGTTTGACCTCTGCAGTCCCTGTCTCCTCCCATATAAAGTCTTGGTTCAGACCAGGCCCTACTTTTAGTATACTACTTTCATTATATTAATTTATATATAAATTATATATAATTTTAATATATATACTACTTTTAATATATTAATTTAATCTTCACAGCACTCCTGTGAGGTGAGTACTGTGATCCTCACTTTACAATGAGGAATCAAGTCACAGAGCAGTTAAATAAGTCAAGCAGGGTCTCGTAGGGCATGTGAGAACCTGGATTTAGTCCCCACAAGTCTAGTATCACATCCTCTATAGCCTTTTTGATACCCTGCCACATCATTCCTGGGCCAACCCTAGCAACGCCCAGGGTTGTTGTAAGACCTAAAGATCTGGTCAGGGTGTATGAGCTATACAAATGTGAGCATCAGTTACTGCCGTGTTGCTCCAGTAAACCTTGAGTGCAGCTTTTGCAATAGAGTCTATAACAATTATGACTAGTAAGAACAAATTCAAATTGGCCAACGTACACTGAAATGTGCTCTCTCCAGCATTTTTGCAATGGGGAATCTCTATCATCTAGCACTTGGCAGCCACCAGGTAACACCTGCTGTCCAACCTCCCAAGCCAAAGCCGCCTCTCCCACACTCTGCACTGCAGAACTCAGGAATTTCAGTGGAGGACCTGCCAGGATCTGAGCACAGCTCAGGAGCCTCCTGAGGTTAGCGTGCTGGCCCTGCCTTCATGGCTTCCTGCGACTCACCTCCTTGGGGAGGAGGAATCGAGTAACCTAAGGTGTGGTTCATATTGTGAAGTCCCACTTCCAATTCATCTATCAAATAACTGAGGTCTAGCCAACTCTTGAAATAAAGTTGGCAAATAATAGAACATAACTAACTCCTCCAGTAAGCTCATGAGGCCAGGCATGATTCTGGCATGATCTTACTGGTCCTATAACCTACATCCAAAGCATGGCTCTAGTAGACCTCCTACTCTGGCCTCTACTTCCAATAGATTTTTATTTAGATGATATGATGACTACTTCAACTAACAGACATGCCAATCTGTGTTGGGAGAACTTTTTTAAAGCCCTACTATTATTAAAATTTAAGGCTATCATGACCCAGCCAAAGCACTATGCTGGGCCTTCCCACCTGTTACCTCAGCTAATCCCAACCATCCTATGAGGTAAATATCATTATCCTGCCCCACCGGTCCCCACTTACACGCAGGAAAGCTAAAGCCCCCAGGCCTGGTCAACTGTCTCTCCCATAATTTCTCAACATTCAGGTCTCAGCTGAAAGGTCAGCTCCACAGAGAAGCTTTCACCGATCACCCCATTGAAAGCAGCAAGTCCCTTCCCCTCCACCTCTCAGACCCCCATCACCTTATCTTGTTGGGTTTTATTCATAACAACTTAATACTAGCTGAAATTCGTATTTAATTTTTGTATTATCTGTCCCCAGTAGAATGTTAGTTTCTGAGAGCAAGAGAAGTTGGCTGGCTGGTTCAAAGTTGTAGCCATGATGCCAAGGTTAATACCTGTCAAAGAACAGGCATTTAAGTATGAGAGGAAGGGAGCAAGAAAGGAAGGAAGAGGGGAGGGAGAGAGGGAGAAAGGGATGCAGGGAATGTGGGCGCCTCCATAAGTCTGACAAGGAGAAAAGCTTATTTTAGGCATTAGAAAGAACTTTGTGACTTAGAAATGACACCAAGTTCTGAGACACATTACTGAAGAAAACTGTGGAGTAACTGAAAATTTAGAGGTGAAATAAGTGCTCTATCTTTCTGGAGTAAATGTCAGTGTAATCCTTTGTGAAATGTGGGTGACTTTAAATTCCAGGGCCATTCAACCTTTCAGATGCCCTATTTTATCACCGCTGACATTCAAAACCTCTGCCACCAAAATAAAAATAAGTATGTGTCCTGCAGTTGGAAATGGCTTGCTGATTGCTCTTCATTACTGTTTCATCCCCAACAGACACACACACACACACACACACACACACACACACACTCATCCTGTCAGCCCTTTAAAAGCCTGAGTTAACAGAGTTTCATGGTCACCAGCAACATTCTAAAATTGGAATTTGGCTGCCTGACCACACACACTAGCCCTGGAATTCGGCAAACATCTGGGCCAGCGAGTGTGAGAACGTTCTGTGGGAACAAATGTTTCTGAGGCAACCATCAGAGTTGGAATTCCACGGGCAACACCGTGCCAGTGAGCCTAGGAGGCTCGCCCACCAGATGGCAGGAGCTGAGCCTCACTGCCTCGGTGTGACTCCCGCAAACCTGGCGACCTCAGTGGCACATAAACATCCAGTGATGGGCTCTTAAGCAAACCTCAACTACGTAAGTACGTGTGCGACCAAAGGACTGCTAGGCCCACCGCGGAGTAGCAGCTCACCCAGGTTAAGACCTCCTTGTACCTGGTGCACGGAGAGGGCAGACTGAATTAAGTTTTACAACTTCCATAGAATCTAGGTTTGGTATATTAAATTTTTGAGAGATTTTCCCTGAGTGGAAAGAGGCAGTTGCTGTCTAGAAAGTTGTAGTCATTTTTATAGTAACTGAGATTTCATACTGTGTTACTTACTAGCTAAAACTTCACTCACTTTCACACAAATGGCAAACAAAAGTCAAATGCAAGTTAATGGCTGAGATCCAGGAAAAGGAAAATGGTGGGGGAGGGTGAAAAAGAGGAAATCTTGGTTATCTTTTGTTTTGAATAAGAAAACAGAAGTTTCTTTTGTTCAGAACTATCATTAATTGCTTTATTGTATTAACAATAAAATAATGGATGCTCATTATAAGAAATTGTTTTCAGACCAAATAGAAAATTACCCTCCAGAGAACAATAGCTTTCCCACATGTTTACTGCCCAGAGACAACCAGATACTTCTTTGGTGGGTTATCTACTGGGCTGCTTCTTCTCTGCCAAGTAAATGCATCCAACACTCTACATACTGCTCTTCAACTTGCTTTTTGTCCATGCCTAAAATGTTCTGTACTTCTTCCGATGCTAGTCGTATAGTTCTATTTCACCTGTAAACTGAGGATAATGGCATCCAGATTGATAGGGATGTTGTAAGTATTAAATTAGATATTTTTTAAATGCTTCGAACAAGACCTACACATAATTAAAAAATTCGGTATTATCATCAGCTGTCCAGGATTATATGGTATATATGTAGCATCAGTTATATAGCAAATGCCCTAGTGATTGAAGTTTCCATTGTTTCCAATTCTCACTATTATATAACCATATCACAATCAAGATTATAGCTTAGCTTTCAATATTATGACAAGTTTTTTATTATCTTCTAGTGTCCAACATTTTGAAATCTACAGCAAATATCACATTTGATCATTTGAGCTCACATCAGTGATATATAGGAGACAAGCCAGGTGTAATGCTCATTTGAGAAACAAGGAAACTGTGGATTTAAAAGAATGAGTAAATCACTTAAGACCACCCAGCAAGTAAACTTGAAGCCATGCCTTGATTCTGGTCTCACAATCATTTGGCAAATCTTTACTAAGTCAGTATTCAGTGCCAAATACTATGCTGGGCACTGGTAATACAAAGATACATAAAATACCCTCAAAGGACTCAGACTGGTGGGTAGGCAACTACTATTTTTGAAAAATAACCAAGCTTATGGTGTTCCAAGCATAATAGCAAGCATGTATACACACAGCAATACCAGATACATAGACAAAGGAAGCAAGGATTAACTGAAGCCACAGAAGCATCAAAGAGCTGGTGATGTTTCCAAAATCTGTCCAAAGTTGAAGACAGATTCATGAGCAGGGTGGGTTTCAGATCTCTGACTTCTACTGTTCTCCTTTCTCCAGCAGCATGCAATCTCATAAACTCAAAGAATTTAGATCATTTATGCCATCAAGAAAAAAAGAAATCATATACATATTATCACTACCAAATTTCTCTTCAAGGAAGGAAGGGGAAGGATAGCATAAAGAACATTTCACTTTAACTGGATGTTTAAAAAAATCAGTATCAGCTCACCTCCCAATAATAAAGCTTCAGGACTCACTATTGACACTGTCCACATTGCTTTAAAGATCACTGAAAGGCAAAGATAAGTATGTTCTACAACATTATATCAATAACAACAGACACTAATCCCTCTGCATCTTCAGGAACGTACAATAGATTCAAGGTGTTAAGAGTGGTAATGTTATTATTTTTTCTATAATTATTACTAATTGCAGCTAGTATTTCTTGAGCACTCACAATATGCAGGAATAAAGCTTTCATTTGCATCATCTCCATTAACTGTCCCAACAGCTCTATGAAACAGGTATTATGCTATCTTCATTGTATATGTGGGGGGAATGATGTTCAGAGAGATTAAACAACTAGTAGCATGACCAAGACTCAAACTAAGGTGTGATTCCAAATCCCAAGCTCCTAACCACTCTATTATTTTTACTTTCCCTTTAATCAATAACATTTTCTTTTTTTAACATCATGAGTACAGTATGTGCACAATACTCCTTAAAAGCACTGAATGACTTTCATCTTTATATATGGAGAACCATTTGTAAGATTTCGGTTCCTTTAAAGTACAAATTTTTGAAATTTTATCATCACAGCTGGCTGACATCTGAGTTTGAAATTGGCACCCTTCATTGCATTTCATACTCCTGAAATTAGACAATCAGGACCATCTTCAAACAAAGACTTCTGTGATGATTAGTTGACACAGCAACCTAATGTATAATTTTGCATCAGCTCCAGGTCCAACACAATTTATGTTCACAATAAAAATGGCAATCGCCCAGTATCTGTCATATGGATTTATGATCTCAGCTCTGGCCAAGTCAAAGTGCATTAGCCTGGTGTGTCTAAACATATGACTCTAATCATTACAGGAAAGATCAAGTCAGGCATCAGAAACTTGTAAGTATATAAACTGAGTGTGGGAAGTTGAGAGGAAAATAGTTTTTAAAGGGGGAAGTTGGAGTCATGTTTTCTTAAAACAGAAGATCCTCCACTGTCAGGAGCATGTGAGTCATCTCTTCCTCCCCTACCCCTTCTCCTCATGCCAAGGATTCCCTGTGTCCAGTGTTGTCCAGCCAAGAAGGTCAAGCAGAAGACAGAGAAAAAGATGCCATGGGACTCTGTCAGCCATCAGTGATTTTTATATTATCCACTGTTCTATATCGTCCACACACACACTCTTCCTGCCTCCCCCCATCCTGTAATATGAATAATAGAGGATTATATAGCTTTTTATTCACTCCCAGATATTTTGGGGAACAAGTTATAATAAATCTGTAATCTAATCCTCTCTCATATAAACAAAGAACTGAAGTTTAAACTAAATGTATTTATTACCCTCTAATGATATTTCCCATTCTACCAGGAAGGAGGGAGGCACAGCCCCACTACCTCTTACCCTCAAGGTCTGCATCAAAACCCTGCCCCAGCTATCCCTGGTCTATTCATCTTAAGTCATCAATCTCCTTCCCCAACCACTTCCTTTTTATAAACCACAGCAACCTCTGCTAGTCTTCTTTTTTTTTCTTAACCCATTCATTCTCCTCCTACTTGAAGTTAGCTTTCCATTATGTGGAACTGATCTGGACATTAACCACTCCTCAACAAAATCACAACCATGCTAAATAAATATTCACAGCCACAAGTAGAAAGGGCATAAGATGTTAACATTTTGTTGTTTCTCTTGGTGTGTGTATTATATCCTTACTGTCTCCTTAAAAGTTAAATAGAAGAGGGCATCTTTGTGGCTCCACAAGACTTCAAACCATTTGGTCAGATAATAACCTCTTGGACATCACCTTATAACACAAGCTCTGCTTTTTTTTAACTTATTAAGTCTACATGCTGCATATAATAAAATGATTATTTATAAGGTTTTATAAGACAAAGAGAATTCAGCAGAAATGTCATTAGGAAAACTTTAAACAACTTATAGATCAGTATGTAAATTAGGAAGGGAATTTCACATTCATTTATCAAGCACCAAATATTTTCATGTACATAAATTCATCTAATCTCAGAGGTGGTAGGTAAGCTCATCCCCCAAAAAAAATTTCAGGTTCAATATGAGGATTTCCAAACTTGTGGCCCAGGTCCAGTAATTTATACAGGTTACAAAGCTGGTAATCTCAGAGGTGTACTGAACGTTTTTCTTTTTAATCCAGAGGCAACTATATTACCACATTGGCCCCTAAGATGAACATCTTTCCTTTCCATTTTTTTTTTCTTGACATAATGGATTCTTCTCTCCATCTGTTTGGCCACAAGGCAAAGGTCAGATGTACTTGAAGCCAGAGGATGTGTTTCAATCTTGGTTCTGTCTCCACTTCCCCATGGCCTGGTGAGCTCATTTAATCTCTGTAAGGCTCCTTTCTCCATCTATAAAGCACAGTTCTAATAAATGACAGTGTTACAACATAATGCAAAAAACATTTTCCCTTTTCCAATGCATGTGTCTTTCTCATACATATGCATAGATATATAAACTGACCCAGTTACCATATTCTTTTTTTGAATACTGCCCTAAATATTAATATTTTAGAGCTTCCCACTTTGCCTCTATTTCCCTCTATGATTATAAAACCTCAAGTCACTTAGTGTCCTTAAGTAACCTCTATAGATACTGGGATTATCTAACCATCTTCAAACCTGAAACTATTAATGAGTTGAGATATGCAATTCAGCACCACAACAACAGCTGTCAGATATCTTCAGTACATAATTATACTTCATTTATTAATATCCTCTCATTTTCAACTGGACCCTTTCTTAGACACAATTAAAAATATGTGGCTTCATGAGGCATGAGGCAAACCAAGCTCCATATGAAACCTTCAATTTGTACCTAATAAATCGCTGCTCAACTGCACCAACTCAATCGGTAACTGTGAGGATGGGAGCCTCGAAATAGAGGAAGGAAACGTAATTTAAGTTAGATGTAGCTAATAACCTTAGCTAATGGAGTTGACTTTCAAAATGCACATTCCCGGTGATCTGTTTTAAACAGGCTTTTTCAACCTGTGTCAGGTCCCTTCTCTGGGAGCTGAGCTCACAGGCAGTGGTGGGCACAGGAACGGGCAGTGAAAGTGTCCACACGGCAGTGAATTGACTGTGGCCAAACCAGGGAGAAAGGAACAATAGAAAGCTGTAACTTTCAAAGTAACTCATGGAGAAACATAGTAACTTCTGGCACATAAGTATTGGTGAAAACTTTGGCCACGATGAGTTTTGTGCAAGTCCTTTCTATTACCCCAGTACAAAACTTAGTGATTTAAGAAAATAGGCCCTGGAGCCAAACTACCTAGGTTTAAATACCACCCTATGTTCTAGACACGTTTGTAAGCTCAGGCCATTCCACCTCTGTGTACTTCAGTAATATTCTCCATCTCAGAGGAGTGTTCTGAGAATCAAGTGAATGAATATGTGTAAAGCATATAAAAGAGTACCTGGTACACAGGGAAGGCTCAGTGTTAACTATTACCATTTCATATTACCATCTTTATCATCATTGTGTAATGTTAAATCTTCACTGGGTGCCAATCAAGTCAACAAACTTTTAACTTACACAAGAGTTTTAAAAAACACACACACATTAAAGTTTCCTTAGTGAATATCCAACTTGAAAGGGAAAGATAAGAAACAGAAACTCCTGATTAGCTAGTTCCACATATAGCTCTGAATGACAGGGGATAATCTCATCTCCAGCCCTGGGACGGACCAGAGTGTAGAAATAAGGATACCCAGGTTCCTGGTTGCGTGACTTTGATGTCATTTAACTTTGGGGAACGGTTTCCTTTCAGTCTGTAGAAAAGTACCTGCTGTTTATTTAATCTAGAACAGTCCCTCAATTTTCTCACCCTCAATTTTCTCTCAGCAGATCTTACAGATCTTAGTTTAACTCTTTCAGTCTCTGTCCCCCCTGATCCCAGAGATCAGACCAGGTCTCCATGCTGTGTAGTTACATAGCATTTCTCTACTATGTCCCAAGTCCGTAGGATATAGCTGACTCTCAATAGATATTGGATGGGTGGATAGATGGGAAAATGTCTACCTTACTTTCCTCTTAAGACCAAATGAGACTTGAGGCAAAAATACACACTATAAAAATGTTTTGCAAAAGTAGGCTATTTCTCAAGGCCTGAGTTTGAGAAGACTGAGAGTCTTAAATGTAGTCTAACAAAAGGGAAGAGAAATAACCTGAATGGAGGTGAAGAATTTCTTGGGCTGCATAAACATCCACAAATACAAGGGGCAAGACTGCAGAAGAGGGTTCGTTTATCTGACCCCAGGCTCAGGGCACAGTCAGGCCAGGGAGTAGCAAAGACCAAGAAAATGAGATGGAAAGACCTTATCTGCCCTGTTCCAGGCAGATAGGGGCTGTGGTCCAGGGAAGTCAACTGAAGTAAAAGGTCAAGTGGACATCATACATAGACAGGTAGGAGGCTTATGGACCACACAGAGGGTGTCTATGAATGTGGAAGAAGAAAAATTACATCTTTATCTCACTAAATCTAATTGGAATTTGTCCCTTCAAGTAACAAAACACAGTAGTATTAGTAGAAGCTGTGGCTTTGTCACATAACAACTGTAGATATCGAAAACCTCTTTCACTCTTACCTTTACTTTAAAATTATGGTACTTCTTAGACCCACCATTGAGTCTTGTCATTTAATTAGTTTTTTGAAAAGCAGCAGCACATGATTACTGTATTGTAAGTTAAATATTTCCATGACTTATTCCAACATATCTGGCTTCCTTTGTAGCCCTATGTATCTTATTTTTAAATTATTCTGAGAGAGGATACATAGGCTTTACCAGATAATCACAGGGGTCCAGGGCACAAAAAAGGTTAAGAGCCCTTGGCTATAAGAAGTTTCCTACAGAGCAGAGAGAAATCAGTGGTGGTTTTTAAAAAAGTACCTGTGATCTGGCAAAAATGCAATAGTAATTCTTTATCAGAAGAACTGTTTCACTACTCCATGGATAAGCTAACATCAGAAGATAGCTAATGAACCGATTACAA
Organism: Manis pentadactyla; assembly: GCF_030020395.1. Classification (NCBI taxonomy): domain Eukaryota; kingdom Metazoa; phylum Chordata; class Mammalia; order Pholidota; family Manidae; genus Manis; species Manis pentadactyla. Next base: position 34,596,053 of record NC_080023.1, on the reverse strand, counting down.
AGCAGTAACAGAAGCACATAACAACCCCAAAATGTCTGGGGTCCAAATAGTTCTCCCTGAATCCCAAGGATGAAGCAGGGGGCTGCTAACAGTGCTGACAAGAGGAACAGATGCATTTCTGCAGGCAATACATTCTTCACCATGTTTTACTGCAATGCACCCAAGCAGAACTATCACACCCATGCGGAGATGTAAAGTGGTTTGAGGGCAGATTGCTCAGCAGAAGACAAAAAAGGACCACTGATAAAAGCAACAGTAATGGGAATGGAAGAAATCACTCTTTCCTACAGCATCAATAGCACAGGCCCTGATGGAAGAGTAGAAATAAACTGAGATGAGTGAAAATCTTAACTGAACCCAATGAAGCTATGCTGAAGAACATGAAGACCACATTCATCAAGACAAGACAGCAGAATCCAGTATTGTGGAAGCGGCCATCTATAGGCCCTAGGAATCATAAACACAGCCTCCTCCAAAAGTATACAGGTATCAGCTGGACCTTGAATCACCACCTCCCTAGTTTCTGGAAGGCAGTACAATGAAAATGAATTCAAACTCTGGGGTTACTCTGCTAAAATCAGCCCTGATTTTTGTGGGTATGTGTGGGCTTTCATTCAGAATCTGATGGGGTTCTTTCCAATTTACATGAAAGGATTTTGGTAGCATAAGATATACAGCCCTTTTATGATGCCATTTTCAGGAATTCTTAAACATAATACTTTTTCTCAGCTATTCTGAAGCAGATAAAGAAGAAAGGGGCAACTTTTTTAGTTTTTTTATTTTCTTCTATTTGGTTTTTAAAGAATTTAAATCAGAAGGATTGTATGGGGAAAAGGTTTTGATTAAAAGGACCAGAGAAAAGTGAATAAAGTTGGCTATCAGTCAATTCAATCAATTTGTACTATGAAAGCTAATTTAGCATTAGTCCTTTTGCTTGGAATGAGTAAACAGGACAATTTTCACATTGTTTCATATTATGCTGCAGCTGTAAAATCTGGCAACATTATTCAAGTAAAAGAGCCAAGAATGGAGCTCCAAAAGATTAATACAGTGTTACTGTATTGTGATATCATTTAAAGGAGCCACCCATAAGTTAGTTTCAATATAATTTCTGAATAAAGACCTCACCAGCTTACAGCTATCACAGTCACCCTTCCCCATTTAGGCATAAATGACAGCTTTTTAATTATAGCAAGGATATTCAAATGTGTAAAAGATTAATCAAATCAGTCAATATTTACCCAATATCAAGCTATTACTGGTTATAACTGGATACCATTTCTGATGCACCAAAATGGTGTACCATTCAAATTTGAAATGTCATAATGGAAACAATCTCCTGGCTGCATCAATCAACACTCTAGACTGAGAGGAGACCCAAGAAATGTTATTTGCTGAATATCTCCTAATGAACTGACTAAAAATTCAAGCCACTGACTTCAGGTGCTCATGAGTAATAATGAGTCAAATGACATTGCTTACAAATAATGTTTTTATTCAATTTGGCATGAAAAATAAGCCAAGTCCTGGCATCACTTCAGGAATAAGATGTCATATCATAGGATTTCAAGTCAAGTTTCTAAGTTTATATAATAAAAAGTCCTCAAAATGAAGCAAGCACACTCTCCCACCCTGATCTATACACAACCCATGTACCAACCAAGACAAGGGCAGTAAATTTCACAAAATACTTTAATCAGGATATAGATGTTAATTATTCTGAGTCATTGGTTCCTGCAGCCAAAGTAAAACCCTTAATTCCAAGACCAAATAGCTGATCATCCTCGGAATTTATCAGAAACATCAGGACTAATTTAAGTGCTAGCAGATTCCATGGCAATATTTCTTGGGGCCAATACTTGTCCCATCTTGGAAGCTTAACCTCAGAACAGTCCAAGTAAACTCCCAAAAGGTCAGAGCATCACTGATGTTTAAGAAAATGAAGATATTGTTTGAGGTAGACGTAGCACCTATTAATTCAACTACTCTTTTTGATTCCATAGTATCAAACAAGAGACATCTCTACCGAGTTCTTATTTCTCATCCACTCCCTACTTTTGCTCCTGGAAAAGGGATAAGTAAATACTAAAAATTTAACTCTCAAAATTGCTCTAAATATTTTTGTAAGGGGGTAAGGGCGTCATTGGCACCTTTTACTAAAATGAAGGTATGTCAGCGATTCTCTCTGATATTTTCTCTGTAGCATTTAACCAACATTAATATCCACAGGCAGAGCTCAAAGGCTTTGTCATGGCTGAACTCATCTAGTTCTGGCTCATCTTAGACCACTCGGGTTTACAGCCTAGTTCTGCTATTCACCAGCTGGACCACTGTGGGCATGTTACGTTACTGCCCAATGCCTGAGTTCCCTCACCTGAATAGCAAGAAAAATATTACCAGCCTAATGTGCTGCTGGGCAGACTAAATGAGTTAATACTTGGGAAGTGCTGAGAACACTGCTGAGCACCAAGCAGTAAGTGATAAAGTACAATTTTATACACACACGCATATACATATATACGTGTAAACATACATACACATCTTCATTAGCCACTTTCACATACAATTAGTTCTCAAGATAATACTGAGCAATGTATAATGTTATCCCAATTATTAAACTCGTACCAAAAGCCCAAAAAAGTGGCCAACTCAAGGGACAGCCAATATGTCCCAAAGCCCAGACAACAGCTCCACTCTAACTCCAAACACGATTCTTCCACAAGTGATGGCATCAGAAAATCAGGTATAATTCTTTCTGTGTTCCACCCCAGCTATCTCTGTTCAGGACTCTTGGACAGCAACCAGCCCAGGGAGCCCTTTTCTCTGTGACTTAAAGCACTCCTAGGCTTGTCCTCCAACCCCTGCCAATTTATCCCTTTTCACTTCATTGTCTTCTATTAACACATCTTCCTGCCACCATTCCTCATCCATGCAACCTGATTTCTGGGCACCAATTATGGATGAGGTACTGAGCAATGGGAGGTATAAAATAAGACCAGGCCAATAACTTTATAAATACAGCCTGAATATATTGTTTCCAGGAACTTTTTAAAATGACACTCACACAACTAAGCCCAGCAAGATGTACTTAATAGATCTGTTGAATTGCAAATTGTAATATTCAGGCACTAGTAGCCTGGAGTTTGAATTGCAAGAAGCTGGGAAAGTAGCAGCCATTGGCTAATGGTTTCAAATACTCAAATATTCAAGTCTAGACCTAGGCTGTTAGGTTTTACCCTCTTAGCCTGGCACCTTCACCAGAGGGCAGAGGTGGGCCAAAGGACAACAGTGACAACACTCACCTACAGACAGGCTGCTCCCTCCAGGACTACTCACGGGGAGGCTGAACATACTGGGAAGCACCCAGCATAGAATCTGGACTCATAAAGGAATTTCTTTCTTTTATTCAAATCCCAAGAACCAACACAAACACCAACACAAAGCCTCTTTATTAGAAAGCTGGAGGGACTCAGTATCATGGAAGTGGGACTGGGCTCCACTGAAGGATCCTAAAGCCACAAGGCACATCAACTTGAACTGCTGTAGGAGACCCTTAGAACACCCCAGAACGCCCAGCAGTGACAGCCGTATATGCCCAGTAGTACAGACACCGCACAGACTCATGCTCTCAAACTTCCAAGGATGCCCATGGCTTGCCAGCAAGGTCACCACCTCCTGACCATATTTCCTGCAGCAGGATGACTCTGAGTGGGTCTTTGTACTGAAACTTAAAATTACATCCCTTGTTGGGGCCTGTTATAATGAAGATATATCCTTCCTCAGTTCACTTGAATAAAAATTATTAGTATACACACAAAAGGAAGGTATGAATACCCACTATTTTTTGGCAATTTCTTTTTTGTTTTAGTGACAAAAATCTTGTCGGTGTCTTTACAATGTGACACTGTACTCCATTGTTGGACTCTTTTAGGGCAAAGCTTGAGAGAATCCAAGTCATGTACAAAAATACCTTGACATTTCTGACATTTCTTTTTTCTCAGTAATATCCAAACCTTGGGATTCCATAGTAAGAGGAAAATTAATTAATGCTAGCTTTCATCCCCAGTTACCTTCTCCTTGTGCACAGAAGCTTAGCTTTCCCATTCACTATGAAATATCTTCCCGTGCTTCAGCTTTCCCAGTAAAGTAAAAGCCAAGTTTCAGATAACAACATACAGCTGTTCTAGATAATTTACTGAATAAAAATGAAAGTAAGCAACTAAAAGAGCTACCATAAAACACACCCAAATTCTGAAAGTAGACTTCATAAACTATAAATCAAGTATAATTCTTTGCCCAGAGTTAGAGCAGGTCTATAAAGTAGCTTTCAAAATGTCAGTTAATTATGTTTCTTCAAGGCAGAAACACGGGATTTGGTCCCAGAAGAATTTACTTCAACCACCCCCTGAAAGGAAGATACTGAAGTTACTAAGAAGAAAGCACAAGTGATTGATAGAGGCTTCATTACATCAGAAAACTCTCTCTTTTTTTTTTTTTAATTTCAGGAACATTAATTTTACATAAGCAAAGTGAAACACATTGCTCCCTTGCAACATGTCAGGACAATCTAAACAGGCTAGAACATTCCACATAGAGAACCTTTAGCACAGCATCTATTACTGTACCTCCTCTCAGACTTAGTTCCACAACGGCTTTCTGTATAAAACAATGGGTTTATTAAATAATTATGGTTTATTTGAGGCATCACCTCAGAAGTTCAGCTACCAGAGATGATGAAAATTAAATCCATTTAACAAGCTTTTATTGAACAGCTACCATGTTCAAGGTCCTGTGTGAGGCTTGAGGAGTGGGAGGCTACACAGATAAGTTAGATGCCTCTTGTGTTACCCTGTTCTGAGGAAGACAAAGTTACAGAACCACATTATAAGGCAGGCCACTCAACAGAAATACAGAAGAAAAAGCAAAATGAACGAAGGGGACAGTGATTATTGGAAAAAAATGTTTAGATGCACTCAAGGACCATGCCATGCTTCATTGTCTAAATGAGATCCCTCCCCTAGGACAATTTTACTCATTGTTCAGAGGTTTTTTAAGTCACCTGAATGACATGTCATTTGACTCTACAAGTGAAATGGCAAGGGAAAAATGATCCCTATGTATCACAATTTTTAAATGTTAATTAAAATTTTAATATACTAAGCTAGTTTTGTTGTTGTTGTTGAAACTGTTTCTTAGAAGTATTGAGAAAAAATACAACCAATACATTATGCTTACTCTTTGGTTATTAAATACTTAGTAAGAACACATCTGGAGAGCACAGTTAAAAAAAGAAAAAAGAAAAAACAGATCTGGTCCACACCCCAAAGGAAGTTTAAAAAATAACAAATTCAAGATAAACACACATACAAGAAGATTGACAAAGCAGTAAAAATGTGTTAAAGAAACAAACACCAAAGATTATACAAGTAAAATAAAAATCAAGTAAATAAATAAATCAAGGCTTATATTATATACTTGATATACGATAGTTTAATAAATATTTATTGAAGGGATGAGGGAACAAAGGAAGGAAGAAAAGAATGAACAGACAAACATGTCCTGGGATCACTTCTTTGGCTATTACCTCTGTATGCAACACCATTTACTGAGTTGGGTTCACAGATTTTCAAAAAGAAGATGCTATCAGAGGGGCAGCACAGGACGCAAGTGGTTGGTACTGCACCCACCTGAACCTTTACTGATATTGCTCTTTCTCAAGGAAAGCAGGTGTAGTAGCTGTTGTTTTCTGGCTTTCCTGTTCAGACACACGGTCACGCAGGTGGATCTTATCTGCCTCTGTAGAAATGGACATCCTGTTGGACTTGCTTTGGCCAGTGAATCACTTCCCACCAAAAAGTTACTTTCCCTTCCCATTGTAAGGGTGATGGTGGTAGAAGATATTTGGTAGGGTAGGGGGGAGCGTCTGTTGGTCTGGGTGCCAACCCATACTGGATTTACAGGATGAGTAAGGAAAAAACTTCCATTGTGCCAACTACTGAGATCTTGGGGCTGTTTGTTACTGAAGCACAACCTAGCCTATTCTGGCTCAGGCACATACTATTAAGCATATAAAACCATCTCCATTTCACCTTTACCTGTACCCCTTACCAAACACTCTTCAGTTGCCCCAATACATCAAATTTCACATATTCAAAATCCATTTGTTTTTATAACACTCCTTTAAAGCAAAGTATTGAATGAGAAAAGAGAGAAGGGAAGGCAGGAGGGAGGGAAGAAAGGAAAGGAAAAGAGAGAAGAGGAAAGGAAAGGGGTTTTCCATCTTTTTATCTTTTCATCCAGCAGAATCCATCCCAAATCCAACTTTTCTTCTCAGCAGTCAACAAAGGAATGGAGTTAATGAGATTAACGAAGCTTGGCATAGGCATTTAACATGCAAGTAGGTCAACTGAAATGGATTGAAAAATATGTAGGATCAATGCAGGAACTAGGTGGACATCACAGGGTTGCTACTGGAGAAGAACCAACCAAATGAACAAACAAAATCCTCTGGCGGGTCCCTTACAACAGAAGGAGCAGCAGAGTTCTTTACTTCCTAAATTTCATGTTATAAATCAAGTAGGAAAGTCTGTCTTCCATCCTCGGTCCAGGAGAAAATTTAGTAATAAAATGTCTAATAGACAGTTGAGGCATTTTTACAGCATTCAGCCTGTTTCCTTGGATTTGTCTCACCATACTTATTTATTTTGGGGGAAATATGTAGATCTTGATAAATATCCAAAATGGTCAACATGAAATATTTCATCCTTATCTGATTCCTACTCATTGCATTTTCAGCATTTGGATAGGTCTCTCTCTCTCTTAATTAAACAGAAAAGTGGGCTCAAAGAATTAAACATATTTAGCTTTGAAATTTCTGTTGTGATTTGTAGCTAATTTCTCAGTCTCACCAAAGTATCTCCCTAGAATTGACATTTCAGGATCAGTTTTCTGTATCTCAATTTGTTTTATATTGATATCTATTTTAAGATCTAGGTAGAAAACACCAAGCAATGTTTTAACTATATTCTAGAGCCCTTGACATTATAGCATAATAATTTTAATTACTGTTGGTATACTCTACTTCCTAAATAAACCACATTAGAGCTCTATTCCTCTCACCTTATGTGTAATGTGAGAGATAGTACAAGATAGAAAGGTTTCCTACATCCTGGCTTTGCATTCAGTTTGAATTGTCAAATACATATAATTCTTCATGCATTACTCATGATAGGGTCCCATCTAAAATAGATACCTGCCCTGACATTCACAGTGAACAACAAGCTGGAAATAAAAGGGTAGAGTATTGCGTTTTATCCTTTTTTGTAAAGTTGAAAAACAAGGGTAGAAGTTTTTCCAACATACCACCTGATCAGTTTAAGAACTTAAAGAAACTCTTCCTGGATTTCAGCTTTCTCACCACCTGACTTCCAAAGACCTTTCATACTTTAAAATGTTATGCTTCTATTGCTACTACTTTTAAAAATGATAATGATTTCAGTTACATATTTCATTTTATTTCCTCAAGTATCCAAATGCCACACAGGCAATTATGTTACTTCTTCTTCTAAATTCCCTCCCTTCTCCCCTACCCCTTCACCTTCCCTATTTGTATGGGGCTTTTTCCTCCTTATTTGTCCCACTGAGAAGTCTTAACATAAGACACAAGCAAATAAATAAAAAAGTTTGTATTGTATAGGACAAATTAATGAGACTGACTTATACTAATAAGCATCACATGAAAATCAACCTCCTTACTTTATAATAACACCTCACATTTCTGCTTTCTCCTTTAAGCAGGCAAAGAGACAAAGGCAAATTTTAATTTATCTCTGCAAAGCGTAAATAACACATTACACTGAGGCATAGCAGGGGGTACCCTGTAAATGTTTATTTGCTGAAATCTTTTCACAGAACTCTCCTTTTATATTTCTGGATAGCATAGCATAAGGAGCAGCTAGATTTTGCCTAAATAAAAAAGGAACGAACTTCCTGCTAGGCATTTAGGGTTGTTTACTTGTTACATTCAGGGGTTAAGGAGGCAAGGGAGATGAATATTTTTAAGTCTGTCGGTATCCCACACTAATGCTATGCTTGGGATGGAGACATTTAGGAAGAGAATACTTACTTCACACTTTTTTGTACACCTCTCCCTGTAAGATTTTGAAAGAGAACAGTGTGTCATTTGGATTTGATTATCAGAAGCCTGTCAGGTAGCTCACTCCAGACTCAGCAATGGAGAAATATGCACAAAGCTACCTTGCGCAGAACCTCTGAACCTCTCAGATTTCAATTCAGATATAGAAAAGTCACTGTTAGCATTCTCCCATGGTTTTAGCCCAGCTTTTCATTTTACCTGCTCACTCCCCATTTGAAAAGCATGGTTCTGATGCAACCCTTCATAGCTACTGAAAAAGATATGTGAGTCAGGACAAAACACCAAAAATATTGTTTCAAAGTAAATAGAGTAGTAATGTTCCTGATCTACTAAACTCAGTCAGATGATGGAAAAGTACAGAAATTGATGAGACGTCAGTTCTGGCTGCCTTAAAACCCTTTTATTTTGACATTTCAATTTGCCAGTATCACCTGTGTTTATGAATACTCACTCTTAGCAAAAGAATGAATAAAAAGATGAATCCAAAGTTCTTGGATTTTTTTTTTATGTTCTTAAAGTATCTGGGTTTATGTAAGAATAGCCCTCAATGAGTCTGGCATATGGGCATACAGGTTTGTATCTTAAAATATGTCTTTTCTTTCCCACTAGTGTCACTTGATATTGTTAATTTAAAGAGCAGAGCAATGAACATTACAATAAATTAATATTGTCTAAAAGATCCTTTCAGCTCTTTTAACAGAAAAAGTTATCATAGTCCTTTCATGCAGACAAAACTCCAGATATTATACAAAGGCAATTTAATGTAGCCATGTCTCCATTTTAATCTTCTAAATTATTTCAGTAACTTGAGAGTCCAGGAAGCTAAATAGTACTGCAAATCATTAAGTGTAAATTCCTACACTGTATTCTCAAAGGGCTGAGAAAGCTACAGAAAGAATAACAAATCTTTATCTGTTAGGATGCTTTCAACTAGAAATAAAACAAAGAAAGAAACCTGTCTCAAACAATGAGAATATGTATCACCTCACACCATGAAAAGGCCAAAGCAGGTGGACAACAGAATTGGATGATTTCCATAACTCAGAAAGTACTGACTTCATTCTCAGACCGGTAGCAAGATGGCTGCAGCAGTTCCAGACATCAAAAGAAGGACTTCAAAGAAGTCCTCCCAACTTTGGCCATGACCATGACTGAGTCCCCAGCCCATTCCTTAACTGATCCTGGCAAGGAGCACAGGAAAGCCACAACTGGCTTAGCAGGAGGCGCTGACATAAGGGAGTCAACCACAGTGGCCATGGTGGGGTGAACTGGATGTCAAGGAGTCAGCCACATAACCATTATACCAAAAACATACCTGTCTTGCCAGAGCTTACTTTCTAAAAACGCCCAGAGGTAGGTGAATATCAACACCAGACACACAACCAAAACACTCCACAAAAAAGTCATGAAACAAACAATATATCAACCATCTATCCCCAAACAGGGTTAAGGATATTTTGTTGGGCTGGGAAGGGGGCTGAGCTCAGTAAATTTAAATAGGTCAGTAGCAAGTGCCCCAGCAAATGACATATATAAAGAAGAGTATTTCATTAAAAATAAACACACCTAGATTTCAGTTGTTTGCATTTAATACATTGTTCTTTAGTTTGGTGTTTTTGTTTTATTTTGTTTTGTTGTTTTACACCTTAACAGATCTGGATAGTGAAACAACTGGGGATGGTATAGGAAGAAGAGGAAGAAAGCTGGGCAGGAGTGCCAGCAACTGTGTCAGGATACAACTCACAGGAAAAAACCCCGACTCTTCCCCTTGGGCCAAGAGAGCTACAGGTCTGGTCCCCTGACCTCTCTGAGGGCTTCTTCCTCCCTCACCCGCCGCTCCACTCCCATTACCAGGAGGGCTCTTTTCCCAGGCGTTGCTTTGGCTTTCTCCTGGTTCCTTCCCAGTCTCTGCTCAGATGCCACCTTCTCAGTGGGACCACCTTAGACACAGCAGATTCCCACCCAAATATTCTCTCTCTCTCCATAGCACTTACTACTATCTGACATACATATTTATCTTTTTTGAATATTTACCCTCTAGAATATAAGTTCCCTGAAGACAGGGCTCTCCAGCAGCTAGAAAAGTTCCTGACATATAACAGGTGCTCAATAAATATTTGTTGAATGGAATGAACGATGATAAGATGGAACCATAACAGGAAAAAGTATATACTTTTATAAAAGTATACCCAGGCCTAAGGAAATTGAGATCTAGCCACCAAGGAGTAGAGTAGTATATTTTCCTTTCTTCCTTGAAGTCAAAAGTAAAACTAATTATACCACCACTGAGTGTATTCCCTTCTGCTAATCCAGCTGATAAAGAAAATCCACTTAAAAAGCATAAAATAACATGTCAAAGCATTCTTTTCCAAGGTAAGCTACAGGGAATCAAATCAAATTATTTTGCTAATGTTACCATTTGATGCCCAACAACCATGCAGGCAAACTTCTTCTCTTCCCTTTTCTTTCTTTTATGAGAAATTGGTTCAGAATGGCAAAGGTGCTAGAGCTGTGACGCATATAATCCCGGAACTTCTGTCTTATGCTGATAGCGCGCTAATACTGCCTTTAAGTGCGTCTGCAATTCGGTTTCTCAGACATCCAGCAGTTTGTCTTGTCCTTTTGGCCAGAGAAGGAAGCAAGACTGTTAGGTTTAATGATTCTCTCCGCACAGATTGTAAGAACTCATGATTGGCCCTCAGTTACTTTGCTGACCTGGATCCAGACAGTGCCCTGGCTCTGAGCACAACACGTAAAGGCCACAACTTGCTGCCGGGTCTCCAAGTGCTCAGATTCCTGCAGTCGCAAAAGATGCTCTCTGAATCCTCTGCTCTGCCCTAAATACTTCCCAACTACAGAACTAACACAAAGCTCTTTAGGTGCTCCCTGACATACATGATTTTCAGGGGAACATGAAGGTGACTCATAATAAAGAATCTTGAATTAAAGGCCACAGAAGCCCCTACAATCCCAAATCAAGAAAAGCAACAATTTCCTTGGCATTTTCACGTCTACACTCCTCTCCACTGCCAATCTCAGGAAATCCAAAGGTCTTAAATGCCAAGACCCAGAGTAGAGCTGTGCGGCTTCTCCAGCTTGCAGAGAAGTATCACAGAGATTTTCAGATTAGGTTTAGCCCACAATGGGTCTTTATTCTGTACCTCCTATATGAAATTCAAGACTTTAACAGGTTCCAAGCAAATGAATATTTCATTCTCGTTTCATAGTAAAATAAAAAGTCCTTTTCATTGGGAGGGTTTAAATGTAACCCAAGAACCAACTTCTGATTCTATCAGCATGCCACAACGAGGGTCCTATTGAAAGGTCCCCCCCTTGCAGTTATTGATAGGGCTCAATCGCAAACTGTCAATAATACATAAAACAGAACGAATTTTGGCATAGTACACATTGGAAATGGAGGGAAAATTCTTTATGTACTTACTGTAAAATTACATGAACTGAGTTTACATAGACAGAGAATTCAGTCCCAAAAAACTGCCCTCGGATATAAAGTTTCTACCTAAGCCCATATATTTCAGACTCAGGGACATCTGATGTTATTCCAAAACCATTGTTATTTTTCCAAATGACATAGTAAAAATAGCTCCTGAGATACTTCAGTTGAAAGGGTTCCATTTTATACATCTCCTAAAAATGAAAACATCTGAGCCAGATGAGAAAAATACATTTTGAGTAAAAGGCAAGCTTATTTCTTTTTGTAAAAGCATCTTCAGGTCTTTCCAAGTTTACAGGTTATATTCTTACTGTGAGCCTAGATGATTAAGGAAAGGATCTATTTTTATAGGTTGAAGAGGTCAAAATAAAAGCATTTTTCCTTTTGTTATCCAGTTTTAAGGCCATGGTATTTGTTACAAGATATTAAAGCTCCATATGAAACTATGGTTCTCTATTTTATGGGAAAAACTCTCATTTTCTTTAATTTCCAGTGGCGCTTTCAGCCATTCAGCCTCCATCACAGGACTAACTAACTAGAACACGAACACATCTGTGTGTCTGCCCTGTCCTTTTCCCCAGGTATGTTTAAAGAGGCTGCCTTTTAAGACCCTATAATAAAGGAATCCTTTATCAAAGAAAGTGCATGCCAAAAACAGGTGCAACAATCCCAGACTCTGCTTGTACACACTTCGTTGCCAGGGAGAGTGCCATTCACGGAGGGCAGAGACAATCACCGTAGTTTACTACCTGCAGCAGCTGCCACACTGTTGTCCTCTACCAAAAGGAATAAAGACAGAGCCCACTCCTCCTGGCTACTCTTCTCACAATCAGGTATGAGAGTGGGCACCAAATGAGGAAAGCCAGAGATGACTGGCAGCCATCAAGGAGAAAATCATCCTTTTCTGGCAGCACTCACTATCTTGGTTATGAGCGTATGATGTAGTCACAGCAACCTGCCTTTAAGAAATTCAATATAAACCACATGTGCCGACCAGAAGATTAAAGAGAGAAAAATCACTTTTTGAATAGTGTGGACATTTTAGTCCTTCATTTCACCAGATAAGCTGGATTGCATCGTATTAGAGGACAAAATGACTATCTTTCAGTCAGGCCGAGTTCACACATGCCTCTCCCTAGTATAAGCATCTCACCAACTTGAGTGGGATTCCAGGAATTGAAGATTTACTTTTCCTACAACATGACCTCAAATGAAAGCCAGCTACTTTAAGACACAAACAAGCAAACAGCATCACTTGGTCTTCTTCAAATATATGAAGCTCGTGATACTCAGGACCTTTGCAAATGCAACTTCCTCTGTCTGGCAGGCTTTGCCCCAAAATATCTATATGGTCTACATGGCACACTGCCTCACTTTCTTCATGTTTTCACATTAAAGTCGCCTTCTCAATGAATTCTTCTTTGGGCCTCCAGTCTAAACGTTATCAACCATCCAACACCTTTTTCTTCCTTCCCTGCTTTATTTTTCCCCATAACACTTAATACTATTTAACGCGCTATACATTTTGCTTATGTACCTTGTTTGTGATTTACCTTGTTCATTATCTCTGTCAGAATATAAAATCTATGAAGGCAGAGTTTTTTACTGTTTTTTTTCACTGCAGTATCCCCAGTACCAGAAAAACCCATGTTAAATGTCTATAGATAAAACAGTAATCTGCTCTAATACTGGAAGAAAAACAGACATGATAATCTTCTATCAGGGTGGCACATGGTTCTCATTCACAACATGCGACATTCTCAAGAGACTTGCAGGAGTACTTCTTAAAAAGATCATTTTTTAAAGATAACTTTACATTTAAGAAGAGTTGCAAAGAGAGTTCCCTATGCCCTTCACCCAGCTTCTCCTAATGTTAACTTCTTATCTCACCATGGTGCATTTATCAAAACTAAGAAATTAACATTGGTACAATACTATTAACCAAACTACAGTGTTATTTAGATTTCACGTTTTTCCACTCATGTCCTTATTGGGTTTAGTCTTCATTGTGCTTAGTTTCTCTCCCCCAGTCAGAGACAGCTTCTCAGGCTTCCCTTGTTTGTCATGATCTTGACACTTTTGGAAAGTACTTGGTCAGGTATTTCGTATCTATATCTCATTTGGGGTTTGTTTGATGTTTTCTTATGATTGACCTGATGTACAGATTTTGGAGAATAACACAGAGATGAAGCACCCTTCCTATTGCATCGTATTAGAGGACATATGAGGTCAACTATCACTATCACCATCATCATCACCATCTTAACCTTGAACACTTGGTGAAGGTGGTGCCACCAGTTTCCTACACTGCAGAGTTACTGTTTTTCCCTTTCTATGTTCTATTTATTAGAAGTGAGTCACTACTCGGCCCACACTCGCGAGTACTTTTAACTACACATGAGGTTTGCTTTAAGTGCTGACGTTAGAACCTAATTTCTGCAAAAATGCACTTCCACTTTCATTCAGCCACCAGGAGGAAATGAGGTCTACAAAATGTAAGTACCGTGTCCCAGAAATGGGCTCAATAATCTGCCATATATTATGATTATTTCTGTGTATCCAATCAACAAAGACCTTTTTTGAGGGGGGAAGGCAGTGTATGACCACACAAATGGAAAAAGTAGAGCACTTAAGGATTAAAATATTTCCCCAATATGACAAGATAAAACAGCAAGCTAGGTGAATCTAAGAATAATCCCTCAATCTGTATCCTTGGCAATGATGCAAACAATTTGATTGTTGCAACTGGGTGATACCCTTTGCTCTATTAACTGTTTAATTGATAGCCTTTATTTAGCAGTATTGCAGACAGAAAACAAAATCTGTGGCCAATACTATTAATTGCCCCCGAGTTCTTCCCATATAATAGAATCCTCAACATACAGTTTAGGCACATGGCCAACCAGGATAAAGACCCCATCCAAGCCTCCCTCAGAGCTATGTGTGGCCGTATGATCAAATTCGAGACAATAAAATATAAGCAGAAGTTCTAAACTTAGCACATAGGCTAACCCTGGCCTCCCCATGAGCTTGGAGTCCACTGCGAAAGAGGGGAACTCACACTTAATAGGTAATATTTGCCCTAATTTCTAGATAAAGAAGCCAAGGTTCAGAGACGTTAAATAGCCCCATGAATTCCCAATCAGTCAAGTGGAGAAGCCAAGAATAAAGCCAGGTCTGATGGAAATTTTAGGGCCATCCAAAAAAATTAGTTAGATTTGAATTGCAAATAAAGGGATATATTAACAGTAAAAATTTTGTTAACTTATTCGACACTTAACTCTAATGAGGCACCTCGTCCTTTTAGTTGCTAAACCTGGCAACCCCACTCAGACTGCAAAGCATAGGTGCCTTGATACCATCTGATAACCCATGGCAGGGAGTCATCACACTGTGCCAGCAGACCCTGCTACACATCACACTCCCTCTGGAGCTACCTGGTGACCTGAGTTCAACTAAGCAGGACACGTACACACGCCTAAGGAACAAGCAACGACCAGTCAACAAAACGAAGAAAACTGTATTCCCCAGAATCCCACGAAGGCATAGAGGCTGCCCCGCCTAAGGAGCCGTCCCTCTCTGAGAGAAGCAGCTGGAGCAGGAATACACAGCAACGTCCAAGTTTAGGAAAACAGTGAAGTGAGAGGCGTACATCAGTGAGGTGGCAGACGGGTCTCAGAAAGAGGAAACCGCGGATTCAGGGGGAAGAGGAGTGTGGTTTGCTCTGTGGCCAGCGCTACCTTCTTGTCTTGCCAGTAAAGAAAAGCCGTGGCACTGATGTTTCCGCGGCGAGTCAGTTCCTTGTGGTGAATGAGAAGAAGCTCCAAGTCTAACAGAGGACAGACTGGGGACTGCGAGGGATGGGGATGAGGGCGGCGGTGGGGGGTAGGGGGGACAGCGGGTGCAGGAGAGCGGTGAAATAGGTGAAGGGGGAAAGAAAATGAATGAGAATGTTAGATAATCTTGATCTGGGTGATGATTACACGAGTGTACACAAATGTCAAAATTCATCGAACTATACACTAACATGCATTTTATTGTGTGTACTGCAATATTTTTTTAATAGTAAAAATATTAATAAAAAAAATTTTTAAGTAAGTTCAAGCCTAGCTTTAGGTATGAGAAGGCTGCAAGGCAAACCCATGGGGCTCTAAGGTAGGACTGGACATCTATTTAACATTGACTGGAAGGAAAGGTGAAATCAGTACCTATCGGCTATGCATGCCCTGGTGTTTTTTATAATAGTTCATCAGCTAGAGACCCAGAGGAGAGCAGTGGTTTCCAGCCCAGCTGGCCATGACAGCCACTTAGGGAGATCACCGAAAGCAGAGACCCCAGGCCTGGGGCTATAGCCCCAAGACGCTTTTCCTGAATTTCCCAAGTGATTCTGATGAGCAGACAGGTTGGGAAATTCTGCTGTCGATGTCTTCCCAGTTTTCTTTTTGAAGTCTTGATAATCAAGTACTGAGAATCAAGGTTTTTAAAAAACAAAAACACTTTATGGATATATTATTTATATACTATAAAATTCACCCATTGTAAATATCCAATTCAATAATATTTTAGTAAGAGTTGTGCAACCATCACTACTAACCAGTTTTAGAACATTTCCATCACCCCAAAAAAGCCTCCACATGCCCACTTGCAGTTAATCCCCACTCCCAACTCCAACCCAGGCAAACCATTTAGTTGCCATAAACAAAGGCAAAGCTTTTACTCTGTGAAAATAACACTTTAAGTTGAAGTGGCTTCACTGTAATGTATGGCAGGCATGTGACCAGTGCTGGTTATTTAATAATATATTTTTAAAAATTGGAAACAACCCACATGTTGATAATAGAGTGAAAATTGGATAAATTTTTTTGGTCTTTTTATTTTTCATTAATTACTTAATGGTATTGTAGATGTATATGCATTGTAAAGGAAATATGTTCACAATATATTTTAAAATAGAAATCACATGAGCCCCTTTTAAATAAAACTATGTATATATACTTAGAAAATGTTGAGTTAAGTAGATTTCTACGTGAAAAGAATTAAAAATATTTTTTCTTCTTTTTACCTATTTGAGTTTCTGATTTTCAGTATTCCTAATAAAACAAATGAAAATAAAATTTATCTTTTTAAAAAGAATACAGCATGCATGAGTGTTTAGTTATTATCATGGATACCAATTTATGTTTCAGAGGTAAAGTATTATTTTATTGCTTTTGGTCTTCTGATAGCAAATTCCCCATCACTCTCTAGAATTTGGGGGAAAGCAGAGCCTGGATAATCCAAAAGTCTCCTTTGGACCAAAAGCTGCAGTGCCCACCACTGTGTAGTGTCACAGCATACATCTATAATGGCCACTTCAGCTAAAAACAAAACAAAACAAAACAAAAAAACAAAGTATGTAATCTATTTGCCTACAATGCACAGGAAAAAAACCCATGCTTGAATTAGGTGCACATAAGAAACCCTGACTTTGAAGTGATGATTATCCATGCTGTGCCTTTGGTACACCTTTGCTAAACAGCTACACTTTTCCTAAATACTGAACACCAAAGAGCTCTATGTGTCAATCTCCCAGTGTTCCACATGATGCCACATGATTGAATATTGGGTTTCAATATCTCCCCTCCCCGTTTATATTCATCCCATTGTAACTCATCAAAAACTAATTGCTAAACAACAACAACAACAAAAAGTAACTGCTTGGCTGGTCATTTTGTAAACATATGTAATTCAGGAAAGGTCACAGCCCAAGAAGCATTATTCATAGATTCTTGAATAATCAGAGCTAATAAGTGGTGCTTACTATGTTTTAGATATTTCTTTAATACCTTCTGTGTATTAATTCATTTATTCCTCAAAACAATTTTTTGTGATAGGTGCTATTATCATAACCACTTCATAGACAAATAAACTGAGGTTTGTAGAGAATAAGAAAGCTTTCCCAAGTGCTTCCAGCTACTAATGGTATAGCTGGAATTCCAACTGGTCAGGCTCTCTGAGTTCTTCATCCCTCCTCTACTGAACACATGCACTGATGCCCCTGTAGGTTTGATGGTGCTTCTCCAAGAGAGGTCACAGAAGTCCTAATGTAGCAGCTTTCTGGAGGTCAGCCACTGAGTTCTAGATGGCCAGTTACATGCTACAACTGGACATCATATGGTCAACTGGCTTACCTACCAGTCTCTCCACAAAAATGGTGCTTGGCTTGATTTTCCTTTTTAGTTCCTATTGATCAATGCATTTATTCATAGACTATGTATTATTTCTTTTTTGACATTTATCTCCCCCTTCTTAAAATCATTCCAATCAAACTCACTCTGGTACACTACTTCAATGTTCAAGATGCCAAAAATTGTGTGGGGCACCTTGAGGACCTTCCCCCATCAACCCCTGCAGCTCTCTACCCATTCTTGGCCCTGACATTGGACATGGGTCCTAAAAGGCTCCATGCCATAGGAAAATCCATCAGGTATTTGGTGGACCTTTTGACTGTCCTTCTTCATGAGAAAAGGGAAATGAAATCCTAAATAACACTCCCCCACACAGGGCACCAAATCCATTATTTTGTGGGCTCACTTCCTCGAAACCAGCTACACAATCTGCATTGCTCTTTTATACTTCATTGCCCAGTTTTAGAATTTTCCTTTCAGAAAAACAAATACAGTCATTCTATCGAGTTCCCATGGTGATTTTTTTCACTCTTTCTGGAACATTTTTTTGTTTGAAGAATAAAATGTGTTATAGCACGCTGACAAATGTGAACACACATAGGATAAATTTGGTATTCATCATCCACAAAATTACATTTTTAAAAATTTGTTGCAACAGACATTTGGGGAAATCCATGACACTGATTTGACTCAAAATACCTTCTGAATTATCAAGTTAATCCATATAAGGTTTTCAGATAACAAATACTCTCAATCCAAAATAGCTTTACATGCAGGTTGGGGTGGGGGGTACTTACTCACATTAATTTCTTAGCAAAGGAGTCTAAACTGAAACAGAGTGGAATACAAACAGATGTTCAATCCATATATGCAGATAAGAATTCTTCACTTGCCTGCTTATCGCTAACAGATGAAGGAAGTGCATTCATTAAGGAAACAAAGCTTGCCCGAGTGGAGCAAAGCCAGATCACAATTATCCACCCATCCACAGTACAAGTGAATTTTTTAAATGGACAGAAGTTAAATACATTGAAATATGCAATTTGAATATACCATACCAGAGGTAGTCCAACCTGGTCATCCAAAGGAGATGTGCTCCCTCTTCTATCAGTTCTAGTTTACTTGTACCTAGAAATGAATTTTATCATTCCTTTTTCTCTTAAATACTTAGATTTTCTATTTTTTTTTTTTTATGTAACTTCTGTCACGTTCCCAAGGTTTTATTGTGGAGGGAAAACCCTAGTTCCAGTCAACCACAAGTATCCCTGGTTGTATTTACAATGGGTTTTGGAGACAATCTACTTATAGAATGATCAGAACAGGAGCATCCAACTCAACATGTCAAAAACCTACCTAGTATCTTTTCCCCTGCACATCTAAACACAAAGCCAAACTCAGGCCATTCTTCCTACTTTGCTGCAAATCTCAGCCATTGCCATTTCCCCATGCCCAATGGGCCAGGCTAAAAAGTTTACATCACCTTAACCCCTTCCTCTACCACTACCCATATTTGTAATTATTTAAAATTTGAGTTCTGAGAACTCCATGACCAAGAAAGCACTTCATCTCCCCCTGCAGCCTGGTTTCTAGCCCACTACTCCACTGAGTCAGTCCAGCCAAGATCTCCACCAGCCTTCAGTAACCAAGTCAAGCAGCCACTCTTCAGTTCATCATTTGCCTTCTTGGCAGCATTTGACAGTTGTGTTCACCCCTTCCTTCTTGAAAACATGTCTTCCATTAAGCTTCCAAGACTCAACACTCTCAATTCACCAACATTTCTGACTTCTCTTAGATTCCCAGTAGGTGCCTCTTGTACACATCCCTTAAATGCTGTAATTCTTCACAGATACCTTTTTACTTTTCACATATTCCCTGTGATATGTGATAGTGGTTAATTTCATCCACTACCATAGGCTCAAGTATCAGGTAGACAGTGATGATCTACAATTCTTTATCTCCAGGCTATATATTTCTCCTAAACTCCAGAACTTTAATAATCAATTACCTAGTGGACAATTCCATAGGAAAGTTCCACTGAGCATCTCAAACTCAGGAAAAAGCCTTACCTTCATCATGAAACCTGCTCTTCCTCCAACATTTTCTAGATCAGTGACAAGCACTACATACCACTCCACAGTCATGCCAGAAACTTGGGAGTCATCCTTGAACCATACTCCTCCATCTTCCTACAACCAGTCAACCTTAAGTTCTATTCATTCTGCTTCCTAAATATCTCTTAATTTATACGTGTTTTCTCCAATCCCACTTGAACTACTCTAGCTTGAGGCACCATATCACCCTTTATGCTTCCCTAGTTTCCCTGACTCCAATCTTGCCCCTTCCCTACAGTCCTTCCTC
The DNA here is from genome assembly GCF_030020395.1 of Manis pentadactyla. Taxonomy (NCBI): domain Eukaryota; kingdom Metazoa; phylum Chordata; class Mammalia; order Pholidota; family Manidae; genus Manis; species Manis pentadactyla. The sequence continues at coordinate 34,575,919 of NC_080023.1, read as the reverse complement.
TCCACTGTATGCCTACAGTTCTCAACCCTGGCCACACAGGAATCACCCATGAAGCTTTAAATATTTGCATATGTGTATACATACAGATATAATGTACATATATAGATAATATGTATGTCTGGGCCATAACTCTGGTTATGGTGATTCAGTAGGTTTGGAGTGGGACCCAGGTATCTGTATTATTAAAAGCTTCAGAGCATGGTTCTGATGTGCAGCCAGCATTGAAAATCAGAGTTATTTTTCCCAACATAGCTCTGAGCAAAACTTACAAGGCCCTTCATGGTCAGGCTACACTGAATTCTCTTGTTTCTCAGATATGCTATTTTCTCTCAATCCAAGGCCCATAAAACTCACAGTTCCTTGGCTTTAATTCCTTCTATACCATATTGTACCTCTTTGCCATACCCTTCCTCCAAGAAGCATTCTTTGACACACCCTGTTCCAGATTAATTGTCCTTCCTATATGCTCCTGAACTCTATCTACTCCCCGCATTACAGCATGTACTGTGATCGCCTGTTTATCTGTGTCTTTCTCCACTAGACCATGGGCTTCAGGAAAGCATACACCTCTCTAATTCATAGTTGTATCCCAAGCACCTACCACCAGACCAAACACAGAGTAGGTGTTTGATAAGGGAATTAACAGTTGATAATATGGAAGAAACAACCTGACAACTGATTAGTTAAAATGTAAGATGGAAAAATTCAGTGGTGAAAAGAATAACATGGTCCTATGGGGAAACAAAGAACGGCAGTAAGGGCCACATAAGCTCTACCTTCATGAGACATGGAAGACTTCACCAATAAGACCTGCTTGAGTGTTGAGCTGACTATTAGAGATTGAGTAGAGGACCACCAGAGGAGAGGAGACATTTCACATGCAGGGAAGGCAGCAATGTACAGGTCACCAAGTTGTGTCAATTTCACACCAAATATTTCTGGCAGCCATTCACTCCTTGTCAAACCTACAATCATCCTGCTAACTCAGGCTTCCTGAAGCAACCATTGAACTACTGCAAAGCCCTCCTTCCTGCCTCCAATACCCCCTTCCTACTGCTGCTTCAAGTACAGACTGGTAACTCTGCTGCCTCTGCTATACATAAATATAATCTTTGATGACTCCCCTCTGCCCATGAATAATCACATCACCATTCATACCAAGGCACCTAAGGAGTCCATGGATACAGCCCCCAAGCTAGCTTTTCAGCCTTGTCTGTGGCTCACACTAAGCCCCATTATAGCTACAAATTCCTCTTTGGGCTTCTACAACACTGGACTATGACTCACTATGTGTCCATGTTTCTACTCATTTTATTGGCTACCTACTCTATATTAATGCTATATAATGAACCACCACAAACTTCAGTGCCAAACAATAAGCATTTATTGCTCATGCATCTAAGGTCAGCAGCTAGGTAGCTCTGTTGATCTTGGATGGACACACTTATAAGAGTGGGTGGTAGTTCTCAATCAGGGCAGTTTTGGTGATTTCTGGAAACATTTTTGTCACAACTGGAGGCATGTGAATGCTACTGGCATCTAGTGAGTAGAGGCCTGGAATGATGCTAAACATCCTAAAATAGACATTCCTCCACAACAAAGAGTTATCCAGCTCCCAATGTCAACAGTACCCCTGGTGAGAAACCTGCTATATGTGCTGGTGGCTGGAAGCTGATCTAGAATGGTCTCAGTCAACTGGGGCAGTGTGGCTGTCTATGGTCTCTCATCTTCCAGCAGGCTACCCTGGGCACCTTGTCATGGTGATGGCAGAGGACAAGAACAAGCAGAAGTACCCAAGGCATTTTAAAGTCTAAGCTTAGAAAAGATGCCGGCATGAGAGGTGAGACAGAGGCTTCCTCCTAAAACTGCATATAATACGAAAATATAATTAATACAACTAATCCTGAAAGAGCAACAGGAAAGAGGACTGCACCACACTGCATACACCTGGAGAAAAGAGCAGACCTCACTGAATGGGGTAACATACCAAAGCTGTGGCCCGGCAGGACCCAAGCCCTTCCCCCACCCCAGCTCACCAGGGGGAGGAAGAGAAACAGAGCAGGGAGGGAGTGGAGGTCTGGGACTGCTGAATACCTAACTCCGGAGATCTGCTCTGGGAGCACAAACCTACATTTCATGATTAGCCCCTGATGCATGATACTCTCATGATTAAGGGATTGTAAAGCTATGACAGGCAGAATTCCTGGAGAGACTGAGATTCCAGCCACTTGTGGAAAGCAGGTATCCATATCCGGCTGCTCTGGGACAAAAGAAAGGTGAGCAGTCTGAGAGACTTCCTAACAGAGAGAGGGCTGCTAAAGGGGCAAGGATTGCATGGAGCTAACTTCCCAGGAGAAAGGACAAAAAATTTTCAGGTGCACTCTGCCCAGCAGGTTGGGAGCTTTCATGATTTCCAGGTGCTCCAGCTCCCTGGCTGGCTACACAGCTCCAAGGACCCCCTCCATGATACGCAGCCTACTGAGCCTTTCTCCCAGCCAGCCCCACCTGGCTCACAAACTGACAAACCCTACCCTGGTGTGAGCCAGCCAGAGGGAAGATCTGTCTACAGCAACTACAAACACAAAGCGTAGAGGCTTATACCTGTGTGCTCAGCCTACTGGTTCAGGCAGTGGACACAGGCATTGCAGCCGGGAACAGGAAACAGCTCTTTCCTCCCCCCAGGCACCAATACCCCTCCCCTGTGATCCCCAACATTGCTTCAGGGGCTAAGCAGCTCCAGAGAGTAGAGCCACTGGAGACTAGATGGTGTAATATACAAATATGAAATGCCAAATCAAAGTAAAATTAATATAACTCCTGAGAAAGTGACATGGACCTCATGACTTTTCCTGAAAGGTAGTTCAAAATAAAAATCATTAACATGCTCATGGAGGTACGGAAAGATATTCAAGAACCAGGAATGAGTTCCGGTCAGAGATCCAATCGTTGAAGAACACAATGGAAGGAAATAAAAGCAGATTAGATATGGCAGAGGAGATGATAAATGAAATAGAAACTAGAGAAGAGGAATACAAAGAAGCTGAGGCACAGAGAGAAAAAAGGATCTCTAAGAATGAAAGAATATTGAGAGAACTGTGTGACCAATCTAAACAGAACAATATTCACATTATAGGGGTACCAGAAGAAGAAGAAGAGAGAGAAAGGGATAGAAAGTGTCACTGAAGAGGTAATTGCTGAAAACTTCCCCAATCTGGGTAAGGAGATAGTGTCTCAGGCCATGGAGATCAACAGATCTCCCAACACAAGGGACTCAAGGAAGACAACACCAAGACATATAGTAATTAAAATGGCAAAGATCAAGGGTAAGGACAGACTATTAAAAGCAGCCGAGAGAGAAATAAGATCACATACAAAGGAAAGCCCATCAGGCTAACATCAGACTTCTCAGTAGAAACCTTACAGGCCAGAAGAGAGTGGCATAATGTATTTAATGCAATGAAGCAGAAGGGCCTGGAAGCAAGATTACTTTATCTGGCAAGATTATCATTTAAATTTCAAGGAGGGATTAAACGATTTCCAGATTAGCAAAAGCTGAGAGAATTTACCTCCCACAAATCATCTCTACAGTCTATTTTGGAGGAAATGCTACAGACAGAAGTGTTCCTAAGGTTTAATAGCTGTCACCAGAGGTAATAAAACCACAGTAAAGAAAGCAGAAGAGCTAATTACTAAGCAAATGCAAAATTAAATTAACTATCCCCAAGTCAATCAAGGGATAGACAAAGAGTACAGAATATGACACGTAATATATAAAGAATGGAGGAGAAAGAAAAAGGAGGAGAAAAAGAAAAGAACCTTTAGATTGTGTTTGTAATAGCATACTAAGTAAGTTAAGTTAGACTCTTAGATAGTAAGGAAGTTAACCTTGAACCTTTGGTAACCACAAATCTAAAGCCTGCAATGGCAATAAGTACATATCTATTGAAAATCACCCTAAATGTAAATGGACTGAATGCACCAATCAAAAGACAAAGAGCCACTGAATGGATAAAAAAGCAAGACCCATCTATATGCTGCCGACAAGAGACTTACTTTAAACCCAAAAACATACACAGACTACAAGTGAAGGGATGGAAAAAGATATTTCATGCAACTAATAGAAAAAAAAGCAGGAGTTACAGTACTTGTAACAGACAAAATAGACTTCAAAACAAAGAAAGTCACAAGAGACAAAGAAGGACATTACATAATGATAAAGGGGTCAATCCAACAAGAAGATATAACCATTATAAATATCTATGCACCCAACACAGGATCACCTAAATATCTGAAACAAATACTAACAGAAAAAAAAGGGAAATAGAATGCAAGGCATTCATTGTAGGAGACTTCAACACTCCACTCACTCTGAAGGACAGATCAACCAGACAGAAAATAAGTAAGGACACAGAGGGACTGAACAACACATTAGAGCAGATGGACCTAACAGACATCTACAGAACTCTACACCCAAAAGCAGCAGAATACACATTCTTCTCAAGTGCACATGGAACATTTCCAAGAATAGATCATATACTAGGCCACAAAAAGAGCCTCAGTAAATTAAAAGAGATTGAAATTGTACCAACCAGTTTCTCAGGCCACAAAGGTATGAAACTAGAAATAAATTATGCAAAGAGATGAAAAATCCCACAAACACATGGAGGCCTAATAACATGCTCCTAAATAAGCAATGAATCAATGACCAAATAAAAACAGAGATCAAGCAATATATGGAGACAAATGACAACAATAATTCAACACCACAAAATCTGTAGGATGCAGGCCATGCTAACAGGAAAGTATATTGCAATACAGGCCTACCTAAGGAAAGGAGAACAATCACATATAGGTAGTCTAAACTCACAGTTAATGAAACTAGAAAAAGAAGAACAAATGAGGCCCAAAGTCAGTAGAAGGAGGGACATAATAAAGATAAGAGCAGAAATAAATAAAACTGAGAAGAATAAAACAATAGAAAGAATCAATGAAAGCAAGAGCTGGTTCTTCAAGAAAATAAACAAAATAGATAAACCCCTAGCCAAACTTATCAAGAAAAAAAGAAAGTCTGCACACATAAACCGAATCAGAAATGAGAAAGGAAAAATCACTACAGACACCAGAAAAATACAAAGAATTCTTAGAGAATATTATGAAAAATTATATGCTAACAAATTGGATAACCTAGAAGAAATGGACAACTTTCTAGAAAAATACAACCTTCCAAGGCTGACCAAAAAAGAAACAGAAAATCAGAACAGACCAATTACCAGCAACAAAATTGAACTGGTGATCAAAAAACTACCTAAGAACAAAATTCCTGGTCCAGATGGCTTCACCGCTGAATTTTATCAAACACATTTAGGTAAAACCTGATACCCATCCTCCTTAAAGTTTTCCAAAGAGTAGAAGAAGAAGGAATACTTCCATATTCGTTCTATGAGGCCAGCATCACTCTAATACCAAAACCAGGCAAAGACACCACAAAAAAAGAAAATTACAGACCAATATCCCTGATGAACATAGAAGCAAAAATACTCAACAAAATATTAGCAAAACGAATTCAAAAATACATCAAAAAGGTCATCCATCATGATCAAGTAGGATTTATTCCAGGGATGCAAGGATGGTACAATATTTGAAAATCCACCACATCAACAAAAAAAAGGACAAGAACCACATGATCATCTCCATGGATGCTGAAAAACCATTTAACAAAATTCAACATCCATTCATGATAAAAACTCTCAACAAAGTGGGTATAGAGCACAAGTACCTCAACATAATAAGGGCCATATATAACAAACCCACAGCCAACATTATACTTAACAGCGAGAAGCTGAAAGCTTTTCCTTTAAGATCAGGAACAAGACAAGGATGCCAACTTCCCCACTTCTATTCAACATAGTACTGGAGGCCCTAGCCATGGCAATCAGACAATACAAATAAATAAAAGGCATCCAGATTGGCAAGGAAGAAGTTAAACTGTCCCTGTTTGCAGATGACATGATACTGCACATAAAAAACCCTAAAGACTCCACTCCAAAACTACTAGATCTAATATCTGAATTCAGCAAAGTTGCAGGATACAAAATTAATACACAGAAATCTGTTCCATTCCTATACACTAACAATGAACTAGCAGAGAGAGAAATCAGGAAAAAATTCCATTCACAATTGCATCAAAAAGAATAAAATACCTAGGAATAAACCTTACCAAGGAAGTGAAAAACATATACTCTGAAAACTACAAGACACTCATGAGAGAAATTAAAGAAAATACCAATAAATGGAAACACATCCCATGCTCATGGATAGGAAGAATTATTATCAAAATGGCCACCCTGATTAAACCAATCTATAGGTTCAATGCAATTCCTATCAAAATACCAACAGCAATCTTCAACGAATTAGAGAAAATTGTTCTAAAATTCATATGGAACCACAAAAGACCCTGAATAGCCAAAGAAATTCTGAGAAGGAAGAATAAAGCTGGGGGTATTATGCTCCCCAACTTTAAGCTCTACTACAAAGCCACAGTAAACAAGACAATTTGGTACTGGCACAAGAACAGACCCATAGACCAATGGAACAGACTAGAGAGCCCTGATATAAACCCAACCAAATATTGTCAATTAATACATGATAAAGGAGCCATGGACATACAATGGGGAAATGAGAGCCTCTTCAACAGCTGGTGTTGGCAAAACTAGACAGCTACATGCAAGAGAATGAAACTGGATTATTGTTTAACCCCATACACAAAAGTAAACTCGAAATGGATTAAAGACTTAAATGTAAGTCATGAAACCATAAAACTCTTAGAAGAAAACATAGACAAAAATCTCCTGAATATAAGCATGAGCAACATCTTCCTGAACACATCTCCTCGAGCAAGGGAAGCAAAAGCAAAAATGAACTCATGGGACTACATCAAACTAAAAAGTTTCTGTATGGCAAAGGACACCATCAACAGAACAAAAAGCCTTCCTACAGTATGGGACAATATATTTGTAAAGGACATATCCAACAAGGGGCTAACATCCAAAATACATAAAGAACTTACACACCTCAACACCCAAAAACCAAATAACCCAATTAATAAATGGGCTGAGGATATGAAGAGACAGTTCTCCAAAGAAGAAATTCAGATGGTCAACAGACACATGAAAAGATGCTCCACATCACTAATCATCAGGGAAATGCAAATTAAAATCACAATGAGATATCACCTCACACCAGTTAGGATGGCCAGCATCAAAAAGACTAAGAACAACAAATGCTGGCGAGGATGTGGAGAAAGGGGAACCCTCCTACACTGCTGGTGGGAATGTAAGCTAGTTCAACCATTGTGGAAAGCAATATGGAGGTTCCTCAAAAAACTAAAAATAGAAATACCATTTGACCCAGGAATCCCACTCCTTGGAATTTACCCAAAGAATACAACTTCTCTGATTCAAAAAGACATATGCACCCCTATGTTTATCGCAGCACTTTTTACAACAGCCAAAATATGGAAGCAACCTAAGTGTCCATCAGTAGATGAATGGATAAAGAAGATGTGGTACATATACACAATGGAATACTATTCAGCCATAAGAAAGAAACAAATCGCACCATTTGCAACAACATGGATGGAGCTGGAGGACATTATACTCAGTGAAATAAGCCAGGTGGAGAAAGAATAGTGCCAAATGATTTCCCTCATTTGTGGAGCATAACAATGAAGCAAAACTGAAGGAACAAAATGGCAGCAGCCTCAGAGACTCCAAGAATGAACTAGTGATTACCAAAGGGGAGGGGTGTGGGAGGGTGGGTGGGGAGGGAGGGAGAAGGGGATTGAGGGGTATTATGTTTAGTATACACGGTGTGGGGGATCACGGGGAGAACAGTGTAGCACAGAGAAGGCACATAGTGGATCTGTGGCATCTTGCTGCACTGATGGACAGTGACTGCATTGGGGTATGGGTGGGGACTTGATAATATGGGTAAATGTAGTAACCACATTGTTTTTTCAGGTGAAACCTTCATAAGAGTGTATATCAATAATACCTTAATAAAAAAAAAAGTCTAAGCTTAGAACTGGCACATCATCCATTGGCCAAAGTAAGTCATAAGACCCACCCAGATCCAAGGGGAAGGGAAATCGATTCCACCTCTTTAGTAGGAAGAACTGCAGTCACGTGGCAGAAAGTATGTAGACAGGACAGGATGAAGAATTGGTGCTATCTACCATCTACCATACTAATTCTGTTTCCTCTGCAAGGGAAACATGAATTTGGAATTATAAAAGCGTTTCCTTTTCCTGCTTCCTCTTGTTGACATTTCTCTATTGGTATTTAAAATATTATTATAACTTATTACATATAAAATATTACAATAATACATATCATATACCATATATAAAATATTATTGTCATTTGTGTTACCTGTACTCAGGGCTGATAGCCAGCCAGTATGTACTGAACTGACTGTCTATGGCCGGCACCACTGAAACTGGGCTGTTCTGACTGGTTGTTGCTGTGCTGTTTTAACACCAGTTCTTAAAATTTCACTACCTTTTCCTCTTCCTATGTGTGTGTCTATCAGTCTTCCACACGCCAATGGAGAGCCATTCACTTGAAGCAAGTATCGAGGGCATGTTCCTCCCTGGGCCATCAGTGCTCGGTGCAGCACCTAGCACAGTGAGAGTGACCATGATGTGAGCTTATACCAGGGGATATCTGTGATTCAATGCAAAAAACAGGAAGATTCTCCTAAAGAAATTGTTGTCAAATATTATCAGGTATCTGGCATTTCATTCTGTTCTTTAGAATCCATTGTGAAATATGAATCATTTATTCCATTGTATGAACTAGGAATGATGTTGTTGGCAGAAAATACAACCATATTCCCTGGATGCAGATCCTTCACACACACCCACAGAAATAATCACTAAAATGAGGCTTAAATCTTACATCTGCCAATAGTGTCCTTACTCACTTGTTCAGTCATCTGTTGGGTTCTCCACCCTGGCTGCACACTGGAATCACTAGGGGGAAACTTTTATGAACTCACAATAGCCAGGCCCTGATCCATTTTAAATTAAAAGCTCTCAAGTGATTCTAATGTGCAGCCGGAGTTAAGGACTGCTCTGCTAGAGCTCTCCAACAGCAGGGAGGCAGCAATTATTATCAAATGCTTATTGAAAAAATGAAATTTGAGAAAATCCCAAATCTCTGTAAGATTCTATTTGAACAAGACTCCAGAATTAAGCAAAATTTTGAGCCACATGGATTTAGGTATAAATGGTACATATTACCAGTGACTTATTATCAAGTAAGATTCTGGATTTGGAAGCTTTTATTCCTATATTTTTTGTTGTTTATACATTTTTAATTTAAAAGACTATATCCATTTTGAAAAATATATATGTAGAGAGAACATCTTAGACATACCATTTATCCAAATAGTCTGGATTAGGACAAATAGTTACATATCAGAATACCTACTATTGAATCCCTTATATGTGAAACATGATACATGAGCATTTGCAGTTAAAAGTACATGTTGATTCTATAGCTACTTAGGGAGGTTTTAAAATATGTCCACAAATTCTTTGGTGCTCCTCCCTTCGAAAAGTGAAGCCTAATTCCCCTTCTCATGAGTGTAGGCTGTACTTAGTGACTCATTTGTAAGGAAAAGAATGTAGTAGATATGGAAGGATGTGAAGTCAGAAGCCAGTTCATAGTAGGCACTGTGGCTTCCTCCTTGCGCTTTTGAATCAGTCACTCAGAGATAAGGGGGGAGGTTGGCTGTATGTTATAAAGACACAAAAGCAGCAAGATACTAACACCTCCTGCCAACAGCCAGCAAAGAACTGAAGCTCCTGCTCACATAAGTGGATCTTGTAGCCCCAGCCAACATTTGGCTTGCAACCTCAAGAAAGACTGAGATAGAACCATCCATCTAATCGTCCCCAAATTTCTGAGTCACAGAAACTGTGAAATGATGACTATTTGTTGATTTAAGCATCCACATGTGAGTTAATTTGTTATGTAGCAATAGATAACTAATACACCATCACAAAACTTTTAACAGTTTTCTTAACAAATATCTAGATATGTTCCCTCTCCTATTTATATATACTCTCAACACCCTCACCATATGTCTCAGGAACCTTGTTTTATCAGTCATTCCTTCTCACTGGTATACAGTCACTGTCTCCCCTTCTCCTCTCTCAAAGCCTTCTAATATGTTCAAGTCTCTCCCACCCTTAAACATAGAACAAAACAAATCCTACTGCAACCTTATGTTCTTCTCTCTTGCTATTTACTGTGGTCTCCCTTCTCCTCATTCACTCCCACCATTGTTGCTCTTATCTGTATTCCTCTTATCTGTATTCCTGTAATAACCCTGTGGCCTCTGCCTTAGTGGTGGCCATCATAATCATTCCCTATGTTGCCACCAAGATCATCTTCCCAAAACAATAGAATTATGACCCATCCTTGCTTTTCAGTTATTCCCCACTGCTTATGGATAAAATCCAGATTCTATTAAAAATACTAGTAGTAGTTAATACCCACTGAGCACTGGATTCTACACCATGCACTTATTTTATGGGAGCTTGATGTGTATTAACCTTCAAGTCCTAACCACAATTCATAAGGTAGATACTGAAAACATCCTTCTATTTTACTGATGTCAAACTAAGGCACAGAGAGGCCAATTTCCCCCATGGTCACAGAGCTCGTAAATAGTAGAGTCATGTTATAAACTCTGATATCCAGCTCTTTCAATTCCAGCACCAAAACCTATGACATAGTATACACAGCCTTCACTGGTATGACTCAGAGTCCTTTCTCCCAGCAGCCCTCTCCAAATGCTGTGCTCCAGCTCTGCTTATACCTAAATGCACCCTGCTCCTGCCAACCTTGGTGCCTCTACTCAAGCTGTTTCATGATCTAGAAGGCGCATCTGCAGCCCTTGTTCTCACCTCTCCTCACCCTTACCTTTCCCACCCAAATGACAATACTTGCTCAGTTTTCAAGACTCCGCCCAAAGCCCATCTCCTCAAAGATGCTGATTCCCACCTTCCTCTGTGGCTCCAAGCAACAGGAACCCTGCAAAGATTTGTTTCCTAACACTGTGTAATAGACTGGAGTCGTGTTCAAAACATATTCACTCCCTTCCCCTCCCACTGTGAGCAGAATGTCTTTCCCCATCCCACTGACTTTGGATTTGGCCGCATCACTTGCTCTGGCAGTGGAACGTGAGTAGATGCATGTGGAAATTTTCAATCCATTTCATGACTTGGCTGGGCTCTGCTGCACCTGTCATTCATCTGCCATGAGGACAACATTCCCCAGGTAGTCTCTGGTCCAAGTAAAACAAAGAGACACATGCAGCAGATCTGAACCCAACCCACAAGCCTGAGCTGAGTGCCGCCAACCCATAGCTTGAATCAGAACCACTCCAGATGACCACTGGATCTGCAAGCTAGAGAAAACCACCACCACCACCACCAATATTGGTATCTGCCACTGAGCTTTGGGGGTGGTTTGTTACAGTGTGTTATTGTACCTAGAGCTGACTAACATACACCTAGAAGTCTTAATGAATTTCATGCATTTGTTTACATGTCTTGAGGGCTGTAAACAACACTTAGAACATTAAGAGCTTTTAAGAGATGTTTTTGTTGTTGAGATATAATTCAGATACCATAAAACCCTTTTGAAGTGTATAATTTAGAATTTTTCAGCATTTTCACTAAGTATCATAAATAAATGGCCAACAACCACCACAAATTCTAGAATAGTTTCATCACCCCCCAAAAAAAGGACATTAGCAGTCTCTTAGAATTTTGTAGGTGAATAACTTAATGAAAATGTAAGAAAATTCTTAGAAGAGCTCCTATTTCCAAACTAGCATGATGATATAAACATTGCAATGTAAGAAAATTCTTAGAAAAGCACCTATTTCCAAACTAGCATGATGATATAAACATTGCAGAAAAAAAATCTTTTTCAGAAATGTTTCTCTATTAGGGTATTTTAAGGTCACTCTATTTTTTTTTTTTTTTTAGATAATTATTTTTTATTGAAGGGTAGTTGACACACAGTATTACATTACATTAGTTTCAGGTGTACAACACAGTGATTCAACATTTATATACATGATAATTCTAGGTACCAGCTATCACCATACCAAGTTGTTACAATATTTTGACTATATTCCTTATGCTATACATTACATCCCGGTTACTTATTTATTTTACAATTGGAAGTGTGTACTTTTTTTTGGTTGTTGTTGTTAAGGCATCTCTCATATTTATTGATCAAATGGTTGTTAACAACAATAAAATTCTGTATAGGGGAGTCAATGCTCAATGCACAATCATTAATCCACCCCAAGCCTAATTTTCGTCAGTCTCCAATCTTCTGAAGCATAACAAACAAGTTCTTACATGGAGAACAAATTCTTACATAGTGAATAAGTTACATGGTGAACAGTACAAGAGCAGTCATCACAGAAACTTTTGGTTTTGCTCATGCATTATGAACTATAAACAGTCAGTTCAAATATGAATACACATTTGATTTTTATACTTGATTTATATGTGGATACCACATTTCTCTCTTTATTATTTTTAATAAAATGCTGAAGTGGTAGGTAGATACAACATAAAGGTAGAAAACATAGTTTAGTGTTGTAAGAGAGCAAATGTAGATGATCAGGTGTGTGCCTGTAGACTATGTGTTAATCCAAGCTAGACAAGGGCAATAAAACATCCACATATGCAGAAGATTTCTCTCAGAACAGGGAGGGTGAGGTTCTAAGCCTCACCTCTGTTGATCCCCAATTTCTCACCTGATGACCCCCCTGCGACTGTGCCTGTCTTAGGTTGTTCCTCCCTTGAGGAATCTTACCCGTCTCTGGCTAACCAGTCATCTTCCGGGGCCAATACAGGGAAATGTTAAGTTGGTAAGTGAGAGAGAAGCCTTATTGTTTGAAATGGTTAGCTTTTTATTTCTTTGCATATTTATGCCCTGTGGCTTCTATGCCCAGCATTTGTCTTGAGGTATCTTTACCACTTGGAAGAATTATGATACTCGGTAAATTTGATATGAGGCACGAATTCTATTCAAGGGTTGTAATTAGGAAGGAAGAAGAAAAGCTATAGAAGTAGCAGGCGGGAGAAAACATGGGAAGATTGATTATTTCTTTGACATATCTTCTTGTAGAGTAACTTCAGCATGTATAGATTTTAAGCTACTACTTAAATTGTGCACACACATTAACATAATAGGAGTATAGTTACATAACCAAAGCATACCTGTAATTACCAGCCATCTCCAGTGAAACCAAGAAAACCAGTTAGGCACCCTAGGCATTTGTGAAAACTTATCAATGATATGATGGTTATTATCTAACTGAATTTGAATAGTTTGAGAAAAATCAGACAAATTAAAACAACCCATTCCTGGGCACTGTTCACATCCCATATGTTCTTTTAACAGTAAATAGTCTGTAGTTGTAAGATTTTGGAGCGCTACAATTTGCACTTCTCCTAATTCTTGGTTGAGTTCCAACAGTATAGATCCAGTCAAATTTGTTGTTTTACTGTATGCACAGGCCAGCTTAGATATCTCCTTCATTCCCATGGCAAGTCCAGGAGCTGGTGGGATGAGTGCATCTACAGCTGTAGCAGTGCGTGGATCTTTGTTGGGGTTTTTTGATGATCATCTTCTGTCATGAGTCTTCCCGAGAGTGCTGATGTTGGAAGTTCTCTTTCATATCGTATCTTAGTTCATTTTCGGGGTAGCCAAATTAGGCTTTGATCCTCTGTATAAACACAAACAGACCCTTTGCCTACACTTTTATATGTCCTTTATATCATTGTGTAGAACTCATTAGAGGTCACCACATAGGAACTGCATTTTTTTTTTTTAATCATTAATCTACACTTACATGACGAATACTTTGTTTACTAGGCTCTCCCCTATACCAGTTCCCCCCTATATACTCCTTTACAGTCACTGTCCATCAGCATAGCAACCTGTTGTAGAATCACTACTTGTCTTCTCTGTGTTGTACAGCCCTCCCCTTTCTCCCACCCCGCTATGGATGCTAATCTTAATACCCCCCTACTTCTCCCCCCCTTATCCCTCCCTACCCACCCATCCTCCCCAGTCCCTTTCCCTTTGGTACCTGTTAGTCCATTCTTGAGTTCTGTAAGGTCACTCTATTTTTAAAATAAGTTACACCCACATTTCCCATATATTTGAAATATAAATATTTAATATTCATTTTAATTGCTATTATAAGGCAAAAGCCACTTGGGGATTTAATTTTCAGTCTACAGATCACAGAGAAATTCTTATGTTATAAGTCACAAGGCATTCAGAAGGGAAAAAAATAATCTTACATAGTTCAAGGCCATCAGTGACTGAGGAAAACATGTTATAGAATCTACTTTTACACTAAAAAAAAAAAATTCTTGATCAAATGCCAAGAATAAAATATCAAAATTTCTAATAATAAGGACCAGAGCTTCAAAATTCAGGAAATCCACACTTTAAAAATGAAATGTCAAAATCCCAAAGAATGGCAGGATTGAAAAACTATTCTGGTTGGATAATTGACACCATACTTAACCACTATTACACATTTTTTTAGATAACAAAGCAAGCTATATTTTTTAAAGCCCTATAATGACAAACTCATTTTATTGACTAACAACAAAAGAGAGAGAGAGAGATCTTATTTCAGAGAGTAACTCCATAAAAGGGATGCCACTGGAAAAAAGTTTATTGAAGACTTGCATGTTGAATAATGGGATAAATAAGAAACTCATGTCAAGAGCAAAATGTTTCTAAACTCGAAAAACATATTTTCTGCTTTATTTTGCTGGATCTTATTAAATTATTTTTACCAAATCTAAGAAACTAGAAAACTGCCACTAGAGTCACCACCATTATCTATGATTCCAGCAAAAACAAAAGTGAAAATCTGACCAAGAGCAAGCGAAGTAACCAGTGAGCTTTCAAGTATCCTGACCCCACCTAAGCTGCCCAACCAGTTTTTATTTTTACTCTCCTCTTTCCGGTACTGGTTTTGCATAGGACCAGCTGCATTGTGCCAATCTGGGTCACTCAACCAGAGGATCAGTGGGCGACAGCCGCGGATCCACTTTTAGAAGGGCCCTGCATGCCTGGGGAGTAGGCAGGCACAGAGCCGAACATTCTCCAGCCCTGCAGGGTCCAGCAAATAGCAACTGTGTGGCTCTGCTATTTCTCGGCTTCTGGCTCCAAAAAATTTCTCCTCACCTGAGGAATATGAAGTTCAGTGGAGAAAACAACCCAGAATTCAGTATTCGATACTTCCACTTCTAACATTTTTCAAAAGCTACTATAATTCAATTAAAAAGTCCATATATATTGGGAAGAAAGAATTGAATTAACCAGGCCTGACCTTTTTTCTTTCAGACTTACTGAGGTATAATTGATAAATAAATTGTAAGATAGTTAAAGTATGTATCGTGATTCACCATATGTATACACTGTGAACGGATGCCTCCCATTTAGTTAGCACATTTCGTTACCCTAAAATATATGTAAGTAAATATATATATAAGGCATAAAGGTGTGTGTATATATATATGTTAATATACATGCATATCTTTTGAGGGGTTTTTTTGGGTGAGATCACTTAGGTTCTACTTTCTTAGAAAATTTCAATTATACAATACAGTGTTATCAATTATAGTCACTGTGTAGGCAGTACAGAACAGGGCAGACAAGTAATGACTATAGCACCTTACTATGCTGATAGAAGTGACCTCAATGGAGGGGGTGAGGACTTGATAATATGGGTGAATGTTGAAACCCCTGTGTTGTTTATATGAAATCATCATGATTGTATATCAATACTTTAATTTTAAAAAAATGACAGTCACTGTGCTATACATTAGATCCTCAGACCCTGTTCACCTTATAGCTGTAAGTCTGTATCCTTTTACGGACCTCTCCCTATTCTCTCCATCTCCAGCTGCTGGCAATCACTTTTCTACTCCATTTCTATGAGTTTGACTTTTTTTTTAAGATTCCACCTGCAAGTGAAAGCATGAAGTATTTATCTTTCTTTCCAGCTTATTTCACTTAGAATAATCCTCTCAAGGCCCATCCATGTTGTCACATACAACAGTATTTCCTTCTTTCTCCTGGCTGAGTAATAGTCCATTGTCTATGTGTGCCACATCTTTTTTACCTATTCATCCATGGATGGACCTTAGGCTGTTTCCCTGTCTTGTCTACAGTGAATAACACTGCAGTGCAGACATCTCTCTGCTATCTTGTTTTCATTTCCTTTGAATATATACCCAGAAGTGGGATTGCTGCATCATATGACAATTCTTCTTTTTAACTTTTGAGGAACCTCCATACTGTTCTCCATAGTGGCTGCACAAGTTTACATTCCTACCAATAGTGCATGAAGCTCCCTTTCTCCACACCCTCACCAACATTTGTTTTCTCTTGTATTTTTGACAATGACCATTCTAACTGGTATGAGGTGGTATCTCATTGTGGTTTTGATTTGCATTTCCCTGATGATTAGAGGTATTTAGTACCTTTTCATGAACATGTTGGCCATTGGTATGTCTTCTTTAGAAAGTGTCCATTCAGTTCCTCTGCCAATTTTCTCATTGGATTGTTTGTATTTTTTGTTATTGAGTGATGTGAGTAATATTATTTTTCAATCAGCACTTCAAAATCAACCTCATGCATTCAACTGCATTTTTATACCTAACAGAACCAATTAGGTGCTGATAACACTTGGCATTCAATATCTCTAAAACTGACCCTTTTCCAGTCCTATAAATACAGGAATAAAACAATCTGTTAATGCATCCTTAAAACCAATCCCAAATTATTATATAACCTCGTGCTCCCTCCAAGAAATATCCCCAATCTGAGTTTTTTGTTTTATTTTTTGAATTCCCTTTCTCTATATTCTTACCACCCATGTGTTTCTATATATTACCACATTTTAATTGAAATGTTGGTAATTGTTAGTGGCCTCCTCAGCATCTATTTCCCCAAGATTTTACTTCAGAGAATTGGGTAACAGCCAGAATCTTTGTTAGAGATGGATCAGAGTGGACCCAGACTGGCTTAAGCTAATCAACTTATCTACTCCCATAGCAATCATAAAAGAAGGTTGTGTCCCATTTCTCTGCTCAGAGGGTATAAAGAGAATATGAGGACTGAAATTGCTCTTGCCCAGCAAGCCCTCAAATGGAAAAGCCTAGATTTCTGGGATAGGGAAGGACAGGTATGGATGCACAACATGAGCCTGAACATAAAGACCCACAATACACAGGAAGCTGAAAGGCCGAGAATACCCTTGTCCTCACTAATATGCTGCTGCTGAGTCAACCTTCTCTGAAGTAGGGATCTCCCTCCAGACTGTCAAGGAGCCTATAAATAATCTTTTTTTTTTTTCTAAAGCCAGTTTAGGTTGGATTTCTGTTGTTTGCACCCATCAGAATACTATTTAAAATAAAAAAAAATTTTTGTTTTGATTGAAAAAATTACTAACCACACACTCATATAAAACCAAATGAATAAAAAACAAGATTTTTTAACACTGTGGTCTATCATGCCAGAGCTACACTAGGGTCCTCAGGTCCACTTGGATCCTTGAGTCCACATATGCATAGAATGTGGGTTTGGGGAGATGCTTAAAGTGTCCTTTGGACAAGAACTCTCTCCTTCCCAGCAACTATAAAGCAGTGTATTGGGTGAAGAGATTCATTCTGGGGATTTCTTTTAAAATACTGAAAGCAGATCCAAGGCCCACACTGGGCTCCAGCATCCTTAGGCATGGGCACATGAGCACAACCCTCCCAGCCCTGTCTGTATTCCATACAACCTGCTCTTTCGTCTCTGAACATGCAGAACACATGGAGTTCTATGTGCAGGGTCTGTCTTTCCTGGTGGAATGTAACCCCACAAATTTGTCTCAAATACTAGTGAGTTCCTGGGATGTGCTCAATAAATATATGATAAAGGAATGAATAATGCCCGAAACTGAGACAAATTGCCAATACGCATTTACTGGTGCAGGAAGGCCACAATGAATAACAGCAGCCTAGAAGGCAATGATCCTCAGACATACCGCTTCCCTCAAGTCTCAGTTTCCTCATTTACAACTCACTTCCCAATAGCTTCTAACCCAGAACAAGTAACTCTTGTAGGTTCCCTTGGGAAGAAGAGAGCTGTTTTAAGTACTACTAAGGCACAAAATCCCAAAGAAAAATGCCTCAGAAAAAAAAGTGCAATATTGCACTACCTCTCCAAAGTGTGCGGTGAGAGCTTCTCCTGGGAATGTTGCCCAAGGTCTTCTGACAGTAGGTAGGAAATGTAATGTTCCTAAAAGAGTTTCCCTATGACCCAAGATCCCAGACTTCAGCACCAGGAATCTTAGGTCTGCATAAAGCATTAAGATCCAAGCATGTCTCCTATAAAATGTGCATATTCTCAAAAATGAAGGAATAATGTCTTAAAGTAAGATAAACAACCTCCTATTTTACAAAATTACCACACTCAAAAATAACAGAGCTTATGGAACATATAAAGTTGGGGCAGCTACCAAATCCCATTCAATTTTGTAACCAGAACACTAACAAAACCATTAAGATAAAACTGTTTCCTAGCAACCGCCAGTTCCATGCATAAACAAAATACTCAATAAAAGCTCTTAAGGGAAAGAGGAGGGAGGGAGGGGCTGGTCATCTCCTTGGTTAGACAGCGAGTTGGGATCCTAATTTTTTTTAGAAGTTTTGCTTTTACTTCTAGGGAATACTGGTCACCAGCCCAAGCTCAAGCTCTGCAACAAGATTGCCTAGGTTCAACTCCCAGCTCTGCCACTTACTAGCTGTGTGAGTTCAGGCAAATCAGCTGTGTTCCAGTTTTTCCCAGCTGTAAAATGGGCATAAAATGGTGCTTACTTGAGAAGTACCTTGTGTGCCAGGCATGGTGCTAGGTGTGAGATATATATATATATATGTGTGTGTGTATGTATATATATATATATATGTGTGTGTGTGTGTGTGTATATATATATATATATATATACACACACATACATATAAAATCTCATTAATCCAACAGGTGCTATACTGGTCCTGGAACACTGTAAGTGATCTAAAAGTGTGTTAGGCATTATTATTTTTATTTGGCACTGATCTAGCCATTTCATCACATTATGTTACAAATTCTGTTGGCTGTTGCAACTTGATGAATCAGGCTTCTACTTGTCACCCACCCCTCTTATCTATGACATTTTGCAAGAAACCTGCGGAAACAGGCGGCAACCACATCTGTTGGTGGATGACATCATTCAGCTCCAAAAGCTCCTTTTTTTAAATTTCTGTAGGAAAGGCAGAGAGGATGCTATTTCTCAGCGTTTCCACTGGGTCATGACAATTAATGATCATCACCATGGCAATTTATTAACACCAGCTACTCATTTTCCTTTTAAAAACACCTATCTAATAAGAACTTGTACAGGTTACCACAATAATAAAACTCCTCAGTGCTTTTTCTTTTTAGATATTCTGTAAGCAGAAGTACTTGGTCTTTTTCTCATACTGAAAAGTAGAAATCACCCGACTCCCAGCACAGGTGAGAGAGAGGAGGCTGACTGATTGCTTGAGGTGGGGAGAGAAGGACAGGGTGAGAGTCCCAGGGCAGAATGTATTGAAGAACAGAGATGTCTGCTCTCCAACCCTGAGGACAGGAGCTCCAAGTTCAGTGAGCCCTGCATGGCTCCAACCTGAGGGGAAGATTGGCCGCCTAAGTAATTCCTTCAGCTGCTATCACCTACCTAAGAGCCAACAGTGGGATCACCTTCCAAGTGTCCAATCACTGACTGTCTCCAGGCAACTATTGGGTAAACTGCTTTTTTTAATCAGTCTTTTAAAAAAACAAAACAAAACACTTTGCTTCCTGTCAGGGCAGCAACAGAGTCTATTTTCTCTACCACAGCAGAGTCCAAGTGCCAATCAGGCAACAGTAGCTGAGCACAGGCTCACTGAGGAATCTCTCGTGTGGTGGGTGATGGGGCTGTAGGGCTCTAGCAGGGAGCAGAGTGAATAAACCAAGGAGGAGTGGGACAATGATTAATTCCTTGGCCCCAAGATCTTGGGGTTTATCAGAGCAGGCAGATCCCATACACCCATACATTTGTTACAATCAAATCTGACATTTCTAACAGAGCTGAATACTAATATCAGGTGTGTACAGAGAAGGAAGGATTAATGAGCTGAGAGGAATCAGTGAGTCTGCCACAGAGGCAGTTATATTTAAGCTCGATCTTGAAAGGATCTTTTCCTGGAGAATTGGAGGGAAATTCCAGGGTACCCTACCTGAACAGCCCTTCTCCCATTTTTCCTGAGAACTAGAACCCAGACAATTACCTGGGGACACTGCAGACTCCCGTAGAATTGTTACCAAAATTCTCAACAATAAAATTACAGCAGACAGGTCAGGAAGAATTTTCTAGAAGACATCTTGTAAGGGAAGGATGCACTCTTCATTTTCCATTCCTTTATCCTGCTTCCTGGAAAGGCAATGTGATGATGAATCTTTAGCAGCCATATTGGACCATGAGGAAGGGGATCTAGAGATGGTGGGTTCAAATGTGGAAAGAAACCTGTCCCAGACCTCCAGAGTTTACAGCTTACAGGGCTCCCAAATGGCACATGACTTTATTTGCATATAAAGTCCCTTCTTTTAGAAGAATCTGGAGGCAAGTTCCTGAATCAGAAAACAACTGTGGGTCATAGTCCAAGTCTCACACAAAATTGCTCTGCTCAGTCACTGAAAAGCAGGTAGATTTCTTTCAGCCCCTTCTTGCCTCAGAGTGGACAGCCCCCCCCCAGCCCCTATTTTTTGTAAGAATTTTAATCCTAGAGTCTGGGCTCAAATATAAATTCCAGAGTCCTCTCTGCCATTTCTCCTAGAACAGGAATTCTTGATTTATCTGTGGCTTGATCCTAAGTGGTGCAGTGGGTCATCACACAAACACTACCCTGACTGGCCTGTAAGAATATTCGAGATGATGATGGGGGGAGTCTAGTAACCATAATGTCGTTCATGCAACTGTAGATTAATGGTACCAAAATAAAAATAAAGAAAGAAAGAAAGAATATTCAAGAACTTCTGACTCAGCAACCTTCCCATTCCCTTCCCCCACACGCACCTTCAACACACCTGGAGAACTTTCAGAGCATACTCTACCTTTTTTCAAAGCATAATCACAGTAAAAGCATGTGTTATGTTGTGTTATGTATATACACAGGCCCTTGTCTCAATAAACCAGCAACAATCTAATTCCCCTGCTCAGCACCCTTCAATGGTCTTAACTTGAATGTTACTTTCCCTGTGAGTCCTTGTCTGCCCAAAGTACTTTTCTCTTAAGCCTCTATTCTTTGTCTTCATAGCACTTCTGCCAATTTGTAATGATGTATTCACTGTTTAAGTGTTCCCCACCACCACTCCCACTACATTATGCATTTCATGTGACCAGGAATTATGTTTACTTTTCTCCATCTAAGCCTGGTCCTTAGCATTGTGCCTGGTACATTGGGAGTACAGTAAACACTTTTCTGGAAAATAATTTTAGAAATTCTTTAAAACACTTCCACACATTAATGCTATTTTCACCATTAATGCTGATTTTTAGTGTTTACACTGCAAGCACACTTACAAATGAGTGACAGCCAAGCATCCCAAGTAATCATTTTCCTACTTAAAACCATTTGACTGAGACTATCCTAGCTTCCATTCAACTCATTAGAATAAAATAATTGTTCGAATATCATTTTTTTTAATGTTTCTTAAGGAAGGAAAAGACAACTGTGTACTCGGCACAATGAATATAAATTTAATGCCTTGGTTAAAAAAAAAAGGTTAAGGATTTTTTTGTATCAGTATTGGGTCCTATAAATAATGCCACAAACCTTTCTGCCCTTGACCTTTATTTAAAAAAAAAAACAAGTTCAGGTCTATTCTTACATGGCCTCCTAATAAGTTATTTAGGGATAGATGGGTGGGGTGCATCCCTAATTTCTAAGGTCCACCAGGAGGCCAAGCGGCACCCTGCACTGCCTGTGCTAGAGTCACAGCCACGGGCAGAGCGGTGGAAACATGCAGCCTTCTCAGCCTGACCAATATTTTATTCTTAAGCTCCCAGCATAGATATATGGATACAGCTTTGCTGATAGTATAAGTTCAGTGGGATAGTGTAAGTTTAGTGACATAAAATGTCAGCCAAGATAGTCCTTAGGTGCATGTTATGAGTGTGTCACCTCAGTTTTTTCCCTTACGCCAAAGATAAGTCTGTGAGGCCACCCCCTCAGGGCTAGCTGCATGAAGACATCTCTTTGGGAGTGTTGCTTTCAATACTGCAAACATGGAATTTTACCACAGGAGAACTGAACTCCATTACATCACTTTTCCTTGCGTTGAGAGATACAACATCCCCTCGTGTCCAGGCAAAACCTTTTCCAATGTTCTGACACTCTTCTTTTTTTTTTCAGGACTATTTTTTTTCCAGTATTATCCAGTAACCCTCTAGTTGAGGTTATTTTTATATTTCTCAATCATTTAAAAATAAGGTTCTATTATTTTTTTTCCTTTCCTCATTTGATTGCAACTGAAGTCACCCTTTGTCCTACCCTGCCTCCCCCAAAAGAAGATCATATCTGATACCTTTCTTTTGCTTCAAATGTCAACATACACACATCCTTAGGAACAAATGAGGGAAATATTATAAAATGGTTTTGCATAGTTTTCTAAATTACAGAAGAGTGAGCTGGGCTTAAGAAGAAAATCTAGCTTCAATGAGAATAGTTTAGTCAAAAATCAACCAGTGTTAGCTGATTCAGTCCTCAACTATGCAAATAAAGGCCAGAATGATTAGAGTCAGGCTGGAATGTAGAACAGGACAGCCAAGGACAAGCCAAGATTCCCGGAAATCACACAGCTGCTCTGTTCAACCCTTCACTCCTTTAGAATGAGACCCGGATACCTGCAGGAGAGGCTGCCAATCTCCTCTCTTGATGCACCTGCCTCTTGGCTGAGCTAAACAACAAAACTGTTCCCAGGTGAGATTTGTCCAGATGTGAGAATGCTCAGGGAAAGGTGAAGGAGCTGTGGTAAAGGCCGCAGACAGACGTGCCAACAGCCCTTAAACATCAGCACTGAGAAGCAGTATCTCTTTGCACTGATACTTGGAGAACAAAACAAGCCACACAGGTTATTAGGTCTTTACTCAAACTCTGGGAAATGTAAATATGGCCTAATGCACCTTCTTCATTAGAAAAAGCACACACAGACTATGCATTTATTCATCCCCAGTGCAGAACATGCATTGGAGATAAACTATAACAAGACAGCCATGGTCCCTATTTACATATACATAAACTATATATATAAACTCTTCTAGAATATCTGTCCTCTTAAAAAATCATATGATAATGAATCAGCAAGCTTAAAAAACTTAAAAACTAATTACTTACCTACTGGCCTTTTGCCCTAATAAAATTTCAGTGGTGTGATTAGGGGCCATGGAGTACCAACAGAAGACAGAAACCAGATTCCAGCAATCGTGAACTCCAGACAACCCCAGTGCCCAGTTCCACCTTCACAGCACAAGGTCTGAAGGCAGCAAGCGAAGGTGCACTAGTGGGGTGAGGGTTTTAACAATGTGGGTAACTGTTGAACCACTGTGTTGCATACTTGAAACCAATATAATTTTGTGTTTCAACTATACCTCAATTTTTAAAAATACACTTAAAAAATGGGTGTAGAGCCTGATTTCCCTCCCATTGACTAAGCCAGACCCTAGCAACATGACTGCAACAAAGAGAATAAGGTGAAAGTGCTGGTATATGACTTCAGAGACTAGGTCACAAAAGTTATCGCAGTTTCTCACTGTGTGTCTGGACCACTCCCTCTGCGGGAGGCCTACCAGTACGGCAGGAGGACCTCGGGCAGCCTAAGGAGGAGCCCCCATGGAGAAGAACCAAAGTTCCTGACAACACCTGGGGATTTGCTAGGAGGGTGAGTGAGTCATCTTGGAAGCAAATCCTCCAGCCCCAATCAAGTCTTCAGTGACTATAGCACATTGTGAACCCTTAAGAGAGACCTGACCCCGAAGCACCCAGTCCAGCCACTCTCTGATCCCTGACCCCTCAGAAACTATGTGAGATAATAAATGTTTATTGTTCAAAAACAAAAAAAATGGCAGGGGGTGGGGGTGAGGTGCCTGGTTCTTCCTGCCTGAGAGCCTGGTAGCACCACCTTCTTGGTTTCCTGCCCTTCCACCCCCCGCTGTGATGCCGAGGTGGTCTGTCCAAGTGAGGAGAGCCCCTCAGCCCTGCAGCTAAAAAGAGGAACACTATGAGGAATCCATATACTGTCCCAGTGTGCAGGGGCATGGGGAGGAGGCCTCTGCACTGTCACAGGAGGAGAGGGCTCAGTCTGTACAGGAATTTTACACATGGCCCTAATGTGAGAAGCAATGCTGCAAGGGACCAGATAGGCTGCAGAGGCAGACAGCCTAGGTTCAAATCCTGACTCTATCAAGTTCTTACTGACTAGGTGACCCTGGATAAGTTTCCTAACTCGTAGAATTTCCTCAACTGCAGATTTCAGATATCTGGAGATACGTATATATATATATATATATATATATATATATATACATATATTCATAGAAGTTAAATGATGCTTTAATCAAGTCCTAGTTCTACTATTTACTAGTAACTTTGGGCAAGATACTTTCTCTCTTAGAGCCTCAATTTTCTCATCTGTAAATGAGGATAAAAATAGTGCTTACTTATAAGGGATTAATGCACACATAGCATTTAAGCCTAATGCCTGGAATATAGCAAGCATTCAATAATTATCAGCTTTTATCATCATGAGCAACAGTTTCATTACCATCATTATCATTATCTTGTTACTTCTAACTATGCCACTTTTAAGTTTCAGAATGGTCCAAAGCAAAAAGAGAAGGTGCCAGCCCCATTTTCAGGAGCTGGCTGGTCCCACCTGGCACTGCCTGCCACCCACGGAATCACAGCCAAATGTCTGCATCATGGCTCCATTGTCATCCAGCGGCAGGGAGCAGGGGGCCAAGAGATACAGTTGCTGGGAACATGGCCCACCCTATCCCTTCTTAGTGGCCAGAACTCAGTCTGCCTGTTCGGAGCTTGCTTGATGCAAACTGGGTTTCCAGGGAGATGCTTGAGGCAAGAAGTGCCAACTCCACCTCTTACTGCATTTCCCCTTTTCCCAAATCTGTGGGACCTCACTGTTCTCCGACCACGTGACAGCACTGTGTCATAGAAGCCCTTGTATACAAACAAGCCAGACTATTTAAATGTCATTGTGAGAAAGATGCTGCCTGCTGTAATTTACATTTCTATTCAGACCACTATCCCTTTTTTTGATCTAGCCAGAAAACTTTCTCTTTCTCTTCCTGCGTCTCCATGCAATGCTGGAGAACCATATGCAAAGTTAAATCTCTGTTGTAGTAAAAAGATGTAAGAGTCATCAAGTCCCAACAGAGGTGGAATATTAGAATGACTATGTAGCTAATGGCATATGTTCACTCATCATTACATTGCAAGTGTCATATGTTACTGGCCACTAAACGCTAGAGTCTCTCAAAGGATACTCATAAATTTTCCCCACTGTCAACCAATACATCTTTCAGTCTTAGAAAGCTAAGATACCCTTGGTGCTTTTAATCTTGAAAATTAGGTCCCAGTTGAATAAGAAAATAATTCTATGTGGGCAGGGGGGGAATGACCCAAAATGACGAACTGATTCCTTCCAGTACTAGCTCCCACTCATGTGAAATATGAATTAGGTCACAAATAAGATTATATTCATCAGCAAGCCCCACAGGCATGCTATGATTAAGTTAAAGGAGTCCAGAAACTTCTCAAGTTGAGAAGTAAGGCTGAGTTGGGTTGAAAATTTCAACCCCTCCCTAAAGGCCTGGTGACCTGTTCCAAATCACAAATGAAATCAAGTGGAAGGGACATCTGTTTCTCCAGAAAGTGTCTGGCATTGCAGAGACAAACTACAGATTAGAACAGATAAATAGTTTGTTGTGGGCACAAGACACAAAGGCAGGTGTAGCGGGGAAACCTAAGAAAATTAGAATCACCTATCTGCTAACAAACTCTTGCAACTCAATAAATAACAGTGGGGGGAGGAGCAGCTGAGCAAGGGGAAGGAAAGAAAGAAAGGGAAGAAGTGGAAAGGAAAATAGAGGGGGAAATTCTTCTTTTCCCTAGCAGGCACTGACTCAACTTCAGTGAACAGAACACTGCTATGTTTGAGATGGCTATGTAGACGGTCATTATTGGCATAAGGATTTAATATTGGACTATCTGCAAAAGGACCAGCATTGAGCATTCTGGTTGGAGTTTGGTAAAAAAGACTATGCATTACACTTAAATATTCAAGAATGATATTGTAAGCCTTAATGGACTACTAAGATCATTTTATGAGTACCTATAACTGGTTTTGCTCTGATCCCTAAATCTCTTTTAATACAAGTTAGAGTAACTCAGAGCATCTATTTAACTTTCAGGCCAGGTATTCAGTTAATAAGGTGAGATACTAAATAACAGATCAGTAGATAATTGAATTACATTTTGTATACTAGGAAACGAGTTCTGAAGATTTTCTTTCATAGTTCTCTGTAGTTGTTACTAACAACAGAAACAATAATAGCAGTAACAGTATTGTTAAAAACAATAGTGTGTGATGACCATGGGGATGACAGTAGTCCTAACAGTAGTAATGGCACTAGTAAGGTAATAGCAGTAGTAATATTAATAATAATACTAACCATTACTTACATAGCACTTCTTAAATACTGGGTACTATTCTAAATATTTTAATTATGTTAACTTATTTAATTCTCATAACACGCCTAGAGATAGGTAAGCTGTTGTTAGTACCCCTGCTTTACAGATGCTTTCAACAATATCTCTGCTATTTTTGTCGTTGTTAACAGCTAGAATTAGTTTTCAAAGAAAATAATTTAGAACTAAAAGCAGACGAAACGCAGCCTGTCCAAGATCACACAGCTAGAAGGAAGTAAGTAGACCCAGGATTCAAATCTGGCTACTGGGCTTCAAAGTCTGACCTTGTAACCACTGAGCTGTCCTTATGGCCCCTTTGCCTAGAAGGTCTTCTAGATAAGAAGTATGGAAGGAAGTCAGGCCCCTGCCTGCTGGTAGCCAGAGTTAATACTGGAAGTTTGCTGTTTCCTTTAGGAGTCTCCCCAGACCCACACTAAGACAGGCAACCTGCTTCTTCAGCTATAAAAAATCACTGGAAGTGTTGCTGAGCTGTTCCCACAAGGCCTGTGACCTCCATGAGGGCTTTCACTTTTGCTAGCTAAGGCAGAAGCTGAGGGTGGACTAAGGTGGGAGCATCAGGTCCCAGGCCACCATTTCCTGCCCAGTAACACATCCCTCAAATAGCCAAGCTCCAGGCTGAGAAATTCCTCACTAGCAAGTGATCTCCCGGAGCTTGTTCCTTGAACCTTTATTAAGAATGAACATGTTCTCGCCAACAAATGACTCAAGCAAGACCGAGGACTGAGAAGAAGAAACAAGCTGCAAAGTTTGTTTATTAACCTGCTGCACCCAAGGGAATATTTTCCTGAAAGGGTGAAATTCCTGACTTCTCAAAAGCGGGGGGAGAAAAGCCTCTGGGAAATTTAATCACCGACTGAACAAAAGCAAAACACAAAGCCCTACCAATGAGGATGTTGCCGAAGACAATGGGGCCCCTAAAGGAGATGGAATTGTCTCGAGATAACAATCCACCCAGGAATTCGGCTCACATTAAGTACTACATTATTGCAATATTAGCCAAGGAATCTTTGTTCACTGGGCAACTGCGTGCAAAACCATCTGTTACTGCTCCCGGGTTCCCCCCCGCCCCGCCCCCCGTTCACAGACACAGCATTTACATTTCCAGAGGAAGCCCCAGGAAGGAGGCCGGGAGGTCTCTTATCTCTCCCTGGAGCAAACACCTTTTTATACAAACTGGGAGGGGAAGCTCCCAGAACCTGAACCTTTCCCAGAAACTGAACTCCGCAACTGAAAGGAGATAGGCCACTTCAATAATGCACATGCGGAGTCAAGCCTGCGGAGTCCTAAAGCCACGCACACCTTGTTACAGTTTTTGAATTCTCAAATTGGTAGACATGGTAAAGTATCAAGAATAATGCCAAACTGTCTATAGGGCCTAATGGGGTTCTACTCTTTTTGAAGGAAACCCTTCTTTTTTTAAAACCTGTGAAACCAGGACAAAAGATGATATTCTGTACTGCAAAATATTTAGCCTGAAATATGCCACCACTTAGACTGTGATCTTCTGGGCTGAAGGAGGTGTTTTAGATCTTGATTAAGGTGGGGGCTATAGTAGTACACACATGTCAAAATTCACAGAAGCATGTACTAAGATTGGTACACTTTCCTGTATGTACCTTATACCACAAAACATTTTTAAAAAGCAGTGTGTCAATATTCCTCACAATTAAGGAAACTGGGAATAAACCACCTGCCTTCAAGAACTGTAAGACTGCCCTGCTCTTATATCCTTTCCACACCACCATCCACATCCAAATCTCTCCTGAGAATTTTAAAGTTCAAGAACATGAAAAATACAATTCTCCAACTCTCAACTAAGCCAGTGACTCCAAATGTCTCCTGGGTGTCCTGGGAACCCGAGTATGCAGCACAGAGAGAGCACCTGTCACACCCAGGTCATTCCAGCCACATTTCCAAATTAAAAGCCAAGGTCTTTTTCTCATGTGGTCATGAGCATGGAGTTGGGAGAGAAGTGATTGGGGCTTTTAGCAAAAGAGCCTCAAGTTTACTCCTCTGTTTAACTGTATTTTTAAATAAATGTTTCTAAACTCTGCCTAATGCTCTTGCTCGCATGAAGCAGGTTAGCCCTGTAAGGTGCAGGCCTCTGGCTGGAGCATCAGAGCAGCCCACAGAGTGGTGTCCTTAGGCAGCTCGGCACATTTCAATCTGTACCATCTTAGCTCTGTGACCACAGCGTTGTCTGGAGCTCTGCAGTACCACAGGGGGCTGTCACTGAGTGAGTCTGAGTCACTAACAGACTTCACAGTCGCTGGGTCATAACTCGATGGTACATTTCTTCCTTTGAACCACCAGGCAAGGAAGGGCTGCCTGTCACGGAGGGCAAGAGCATCAAGTTCGCCTCCTGCCCAGCCTCAAGAAAAGCCGCCCATAGAGCGACACAGAGTCTCAGTGCATGCACCCTATGGAGTCACCCTTCCCCCCTCGCGCCCTCCAAGCGTCCTGACCCCCCACAGACACGTCATTTTGGGAGCGCAGGTCACCAAGCTGCATCTACAGATGACATCGAGAATCAGCATCACCCAACAGGCGATTCCCGGATTGAGCCGAGAGCTCCAGTGATTTCCCTGGCCTGACAGAGAGACATTTAAGAAGTGAAATATGCCAACATGCCGGGTACCCGGCACCTGGGGGCCCGCGCCTCCGCCTCGGGAATGGAGTGGAGGCTGCCAATGGCTGGGCAACGTCTATGCGGACGGCACGCTCGCAGATGGGTCTTGCAGGCTCCCCGGCCCTGTGCGCTGTGCCAGCCTCACACCTCATCGGATGCCGGGAATACAGCCAGAGGCTCTGGTGGGTATGCCCTTCCGTGGGGACACTGCCAACTCCAGAAGAACGGAGAGAGGGGCCAAGAGGAGAAAGGTAGGACAGGGCGCAGGACCCCCCGAAATGCGGCGTCCGTGAGGGCTCTGAGGGCTGGCACTTTCTGCGCCTTTGCGGAGCTTCTGTTCGCACTGCGCTTTCGTTGGCAACCCTGGAAGCCGCGGGAGCTGAGATTTGCGCGGCTGGCAGGCAGAACCGATGCAGGCGCGGGAGACCGCTTCCCGCCCCGAGGAGCACAGCTAGACTGCAGTGTCCCTCCTTCGCGCCCACCCTCGCCCGAGAGCCCAGTGCCAAAGCGCCAGGGCATCGCAGCTCGCCCGAGGCCCTGGCGGGTGATCCGGAGCAGCTGGCAAAAGAAAGTGGGGGAGGCGAGGCTGGACCTGTCGTCCGTGTGTGTGCGGGTTGGTGGCTCCGGGCGCCTCTGCAAGGCTGCCCGCCAGCCGTGAGCACCTACCTCGATCCACTTCTGCGCCTCGGAGAAGGCTGGCTCGGGGGGTGGCTCGGGCTGCAGCGGCTGCAGAGCTTCCAGACCGAGAGCGGGACAAGCCATTTGCGAAGCCCGGCGTGCACTCGAGCTGAGCGGCCAGGATGAGGACGACCGCGCCGCCGCTGCCGCCGCCGCAGGAGCGCGCTCCCCGCCCCTTCCCTCCCGCCGCTCTCTCCCCGGCCCGCCCCTCCCCCGCCCGGCGCAGGTCCCCGCGGAGAGCCGCGCTCGCGGCTGCAGGACGCCGCCAGTGAGTGCCCGGCGGGAGCGAGCGCGGAGGCGCGGGGAGCTCCCTCTCGCCCCCACCTTCCCCGGCCGCCCCGCCCCGCACCCGGTGGGGTGTCAGCCACCGACTAAAAATAACCAAGAGCGGGTCCTGCGTGTCTCCCTGCCCGCAGCGCGAGAAGGAGAGGGGCTCGATCAGCCGCCCCGCACGTCCCCGAGCCAGGCCGGCTGCAGAGGGACTAGCGGGTCGGGCCGCACCCGGAAGACGCGCGCCGACCCCGAGCGCACACGTCCCGGGGGGGAGCCCCCGCTGCCGCAGCGCGCAGGAGGACGCGGGGACAGTGGCCACACCGCACCTGCGGTAACTACCGCCGCAGAAGCGGGGACAGGAGGAGCAGCCCCCTGCCCCGGCGCCAGGGAGTGTTCAGTCACCCCATCTTTTTGTAAGAAAAAAAGGAAAGCGACCCCTATAAGCTTTCTTCTCCCCGGGCAAGCCACTTGTGTCCCAGTCTGTTGATTGATCCAGTCCGTATTTATTGTGTACCTACTATTTATTGTGTACTTAGTAGGCTCTGATGTAAGCTCTGGGGACCCACAGACGATAAAAGAAGTAAGAAAACGCCGCTGTCTTATCTCAAGATAATTATATTCTACAGGGAATAGGGGGGAAGGGCAGACAATAAACAGGTAAAACAAAAAAGGTAATTATGGAGAGTGATATATGTTAAGAAGATAAAAGAGAAGATAAAGTATGGCCTGGGAAGCATGTTGGCTAACTTCCCACTGCGTTTCCATCCTTCACCTGGGAAGCTGACCTGTGTGTTCAGGTCCCATTAATGAGAGGGAGGCAGGAAGAGAGGGAGGTGGGGTATTTATACTGCCCCTAACTGCAAAAGTGTAATGGATTGGCTGCGCCTCCCTTGAAGGTGCCACTCTAAAGGTTCCCTGTCTCCCCTTGTCCTACCCCACTTCCCTAGGGGTGATGGTAAAGGCATCCCCATCCGAGTCTGGTTTCCCCACTCTGCCCATTTCCTCCTAGTGATCTCAATAAACTCTTCTCAGCCTATTTGAGCATACCTTTTCTTTTCCATGAGTGCCTAGCTGATGCTCTTGGAAGGTTTTTCTGTCTAGATGAGGTGATATGAACTGGGAGAGATGTTAACCAAGCAACAACGTGGGGAAACGTTTCCAGACGGGTGCAAAGACCTTAACATAGGGATGAGCTTGGTGGGGGTCCAGGAACCCCGGAAAACCAGCATGACTGGAGTGTGGTGAGGAAAGAACCAGCTGGAAATGATAGCATGGGAGAGGCAGGCCAGGTCCTAGGAGGTATTCCAGACCATGGTGGGGATTCGTTGCGTGGGCATTCACTGGTAAGCCAGTACTGGGTATGGAATACCTCAATACTCTTAGCTAACTTAAAGCAAATGGGTTCACATTTTAGAATGGCTGCTGGCAAGAGGGGTCAGACGGGGCAGGAAGTCAGTGGGTGCCTTAGCAGTTAAGTCTCTGTTCCCCGTCCAAATTTAGTCTTTGTCCAATTCTGCTGAATAGGGGAATGGAACAAAAAGGAGGCCTGAAATTCCACCATTACCGGCTCTGGAGAAAGAAGCATTCAGTTATTTACTTTTAAAACACTTATATGGCACTTACATTGTGCCAGGCACTGCTCTAAGAGCATTACAAATAATTGACTAACTCATTGCATATTCCAGCCCTGTAAGCTAGGCTCTTCTCGTCTCTGTGAGGAAACCAGAAGGCGGAGAGGGGTGTCACACAGCTAGTATGCAGTGAAGGCTAGATTCAAGCCCAGACAACCTGGCACCAGATTTCCTCTTACCTGCACACCAAGCTGCCTTGCCAGGCCCAGTCTAGACTCTGTCACTCAGAATTTGTGCCTCAGTTTCCTCATCACAAATGAGCTTGAAATAGCAACATTTCAGCAGAATCATTGTGATGAGCACATAGGAATTCTGAATATGAAAAGACCAAAGCTGGGCCTGGCAAATAGTTCCTGCTCAGTACAAGCCAGCTAACCATCCCAGGATGAGGAAGGCCTGCCTGCCAAAAAAGGAAGGAAGGGAGGAGAAGTTACAAACAAGAGAAAAGAAGGTGAGCGGAGAGCAAGGGCTAATAAAATATAGTCAGAAGATGACCTTGTCTCCATGAAGAAACACGGCAAAGTAAATAACTCACAAAGCGACTCCAGCATATCCCCTGAGATGCCACCTAGGGCAGGTTCCACCACAGGGAGTGACGACGAGGGAGTGGGGGAAGCCAGCTGACCCAAATGACATACCTGAATCCATTTGAAGATGAGTATTAAGAGGAAATTGATTATATCTCCATAATATCTTCTATCAAAACTAGCATTCAGACTAAAACAATTTTTTTTCTTTCAGGGAAAATACTTTCTGAATCTTTTAAGGTTTGTAGTTATAAAGTAACGTCTGCTTCTCCTGAACTCTATTACCAGTGTCAAATTCACATAGATTACCAAAGACCCAAAGACAACCATAAAAGAGTCCAAGCCTAGTGCCATCTTCACAAAGACCTACACATTATTATTAAGCACTTCTATGTGTAAGAGACTGTGCTAGTGTCAGAAGGACCCACAAAGGGACACAGACTTTTCCCTCTACGAGCTAATAATTTTGTTAGTGAAATGCCATTTTCATTTCTGTATAATGTAGTTTTCAAATATAGAAGTAATAAATGACCATTGGAGAAAATTTGAAAAATATAATGAGGAAACCAAATCCAGAAGAAACTCCACAGTTCAGAAATCATTACTATTTGGGGATAATGAAGCAACATTTTGACTGGAAAAAAGAACAGTAAGACAAGGTGTGCAATGATAAATGCTAAATGAGGGACATTGTATTCAAAGAGCATGTTTTTTGATCACAGATTTATTGAAATATTCATATATTTCAATATACAACCCACCCATTTAAAGTGTACAGTTCAGCGTCTTTTAGTGTACTCAGAGTTGTGCAACCGTCATCACAATTAATTTTGGAATATTTTCATCTCTCTAAAAAGAAACCTCATATCCTGTAGCAGTCATGTCCCCAACCCCCCCGTCCCAAGCCCTGGCAAACACTAATCTACTTTCTGACTCTGTAAATTTGCTTATCTAGACAATTCATATAAATGGAATCATTCAATAGGTGGTCCTTTGTACGTGGCTTATTTCACTTAGCATGATATTGTTCAAGGTTCTTCCCTGTTGCAGCATGTATCAGTGCTTCATTCCTGTTTATGGGCAAGTGAGATGCCATTTTAGGGCTATCCCACACCTTGTATATCCATTCATCAGTTGATATACATTGGGATTGGTTTCACTTTTTGGTTATTATGAATAATGTTGCTATAAACATGCATGTACAAGTTTTTGTGTGGACATTTACATTACAAAATGTAAAATCTTTTTGGAAGACATGCCTGTGAGGCTTCGATGGAGGGCATGTTTGAATCCAGCCCTGTCTCTCATTATGTTACATGAGTGAAAATGTTATTTAACCTCTGTGAGTCTCAGTTTTATTGATAAGGCACCTGTCCCCTTGCCTGGCACCTAGAAATCAATGGTCAATAACTTTGATGGTATGATTTATTAAAATATATATGTCTATTAACATATAAAATGGAGTAAGGCAATTGGACAAAATTTAATCCAAATTTCATTGTGTATAATACTTCAAATACTTATGGTTGGCAGTAAATAATATGTCAAATTTCTCACCTTCCAAGGTCTGGCTTAAATGTCACCTTTTGATGATTTCCTTAGCAACCAACTCAAAATTAGTCACCACTTCTGTGTTCCCATAATGTAGTGGTTCTCAATACAACAAAGTAGATTCAAGACTTTTTAGAGAGGGTTTTCACAAATACTCTGAATTCATCATTGCTTTGCTTTTTTAAGTCATTTAAACATAATGTGAATAACAATTTCAATTTCCCAGACTATGACAGATGGAATAACTTCCCTGCTATAAAACTCCTATAAATGCCACACAAATATTAAAAATATTCTTTACATGAATAGTTGAGCTCAAAAGAAATTAACACAAATTCCCCAGGAGGCAAAATGGAAAGGAAACATAAAACTAGAGCATTAAGCTTGTGAATTGACCCTTGACTAACCTGTGTAGAGACATAGTGAACAGTGGCTGCTAGAATCAGAAACCTAGGGCTGGGGTTTTAGAACTAGAAGTGTAGACCATGGACTTGTGCCATGTGAACTGGAACTGAACAGCAGCACACACAAACACACACACACACAGAGTACTCCCATAGAGAAAGAATGGGCCAGAAAATATTCTACCGCCATCACAGAGGGAGACAATAAGGAAGTTTCTTTGTCTTGTCCTGAGCTTTAGGTTGGGGTTATGAGGGAATCTCTCCTTGAGATGTGGAAACAAAAACCTAATCCTCTCTATGGATAACATTAACATGAACCAGGACCCTCACTTTAAGAAATTAATTTAGGCCCTCTTGGGTACTTTGAAGAAGCAAAATTTGGAAGACATTCCCTCCATTCAAGCCTCACAGGACCCCCACACACAAACCCTGCTGAGGATGAGCTTACAATCCAAAAGTACTAAATGCATGTAAAAACCATGCAACTGAAACAAAATTCAAGAGACACAACAAAGAACAAAATCAGACTCTCCAGAAATTCTTTTAATAGAAC
This sequence comes from Manis pentadactyla, assembly GCF_030020395.1. Lineage (NCBI taxonomy): Eukaryota > Metazoa > Chordata > Mammalia > Pholidota > Manidae > Manis > Manis pentadactyla. The sequence goes on along the minus strand of NC_080023.1, from coordinate 34,540,717 downwards.
TATCAGGTAAAGATTATAAAATAATATTTTAAGTGGCTAAGGTCATAGGATAATGAATCCAAGCAAAAGAAAATAATAAATATAGTAAAAAGAACACACAGATATGAAAGAATATAAAAAGAACAACTGGAAAAGTGTTATCATAAATTTAAAACCCAAAGGATGGGTTAGACACAGGTAAAAGGAGAATTGAGAAGATAGATCTTTGGAAATGATGTGGAATAAAGTATAGGAAAATAAGAAAAATATTAAAGAAGGGTTAAGAGAATATGAACACCCCATGAAACAATTACTATGAGTTATAGAAAGAGAGAATGGAGAAAATGAGGAGAGGCAGTATTTCAAAAGATAATGCCTACAGTGTTTTAGGATTAATGAAATGTATGAATTTAATAATTGTGTATAATACTTCAAAGACTTACGGTTGGCAGGTATGAGTCCAGGTTAAAGTGTTATATTTATGAAAAAGAAGACATTATTTCATGACAGTGAGAAACATGAAAATAGCTGCTGCTTTATACATCTACCATAGTGCACATAATACTGTGGTTCAGTGTAAAGTAGGAATGAATTCTTTTCTTTCAGACTGGCACTGCTTAGCACCAAGTAAGTGCTGAATGAATGGATGAATGGGTGAATGGATCAATGAATTAATGATGATGGGCAAATGTAATCTAGTATAAATAGTTTCAACCTATCTATAATGAAGGTCAAATACGCTTCTAAGATATCCATTCTTAATCTTTTTAATTTTTCAATTTCATTTATTTCACAAAATTTTAAGGTGTTTCATTAGAGAAATGCAGGTGAAAATTATTCTGAGATAACACTTCTGAACTATTGATTTTCTGGGTACTAAGTGACTTCCTAAAATCTGAAGAAGTCATATCATTTTTTAGGTCTAAAATTTTTCATTTCTTTCAAAGTTTCCTCCCTTCCATTTTATTTCCCCTAGGACTCCTATTTGTAGAGTTGTTCCTCTTGGTGCTCTTCTATGTCTCATCTTTTCTCTCATATTTTCTACCTCTTTCACAAAAGAGTGCTCGATGTGTAACTACCTTAACCTATTTTCTGGTCTTTCTATTGAATTTTTAATTTTAGGAACTATAATTTTATCACTAAGAGTTTACTTATTTCTTTGAGTCTTGATTTTCCTAAGCAATATATTCTTGTTTTGTGGGCATATTAACTTAAACTCAAGTATATTAGAAATTTTAAACTTTTTTCTCCTGGGATGATGGAAATGTTCTGCACCTTCATGGGCCATGGTTATACAGTTACATAAATAGGTAAAAATTCAATGAACTATACATTTAAGATTTGTGCATTTTATTCTATAAATTCCTTCTTTAAGAAAACCTGACTTCGCCGTTATAGGAGAAATGAGAACAAGGGTGGAGGGAGTTACTGGGCCTAAAGCTCTTACAAATTACAAATACAAAATTGGGTTTGAAAGTTAATATTTATTTAAAATGATAAAAGAGATAAAACAAGTTACAAATTTTAAGAAATCATCAAACACCATAACCAATATACAATTCAGAAACATAACAAAGTTATTTTTGTTAATTAACTGCCTTTTACCTACCTTTTTGGGCTGCCTCCTCTTTGATTACCTCTTCATATGACAACATTTTATATAAACATTTTCTGTAGAAGAAGAGAGACAGATTATTCGGTCTTTCCTTTAGCACAGTAATTGACATTTGGTTTGGTTTGGTTTTTCTTCACTGAAATTTTTCTTGATTAGAAATTAATCTTTATATACTCATGATGGAAAGATGTAAAATAATAAAAATTACAATATACATTACAGTACAAAAAGGATAAAAGTAATGGATTACTATTTTAGTTGTATTACTATATTCTTTAAAGACACATGAGAAATTGATTTCCAAAAGTAAACTTTGCAAAGTTTAGAGGTTGTTTTGTGTGAAGAATAACTGCTTTGAAGTAAGTTGAGTTCCAGTTCTTCATTTTTACAATCACTGTTCTATCCTTGTTTATTCAGAAACTACTGTTTTAAATGTAGGGGATATATTATCACAGGGGTTAGAGACACACTTGCGTTTGAAGCAGACTTGAATGATTTTGAACCATTATTATGAAATTACTCTCAAAAAAATGTGTACCTGTATCAATGTGTCTGAGGTTCCCTGTATAACTGGTAGTTCATCAAATATAACTCCCAGGTGAAATATGGAGAAATATGTGAAAAATGTTTGTTGCAAGATGAATAATAAAAAATTGACTAAACCTTATATATTGTGACATAAAAATTCAACAATGACAGTAGTAATTGTCTGGAACTTAAAACTAACATGGTTTTGTGGGAGGTGAGTATTTTATCACTAACAATGTTGAGTTGCTGGCACATGGTAATATTACTATTAATTTTGTTATTGATAGTTTAGAAAATTTGTTTCAGCTTCACAATTCATTGCTGATAATTCAATGTAAATTTTTAAGACTTTGATTTATTACCAAATTTAGGAAAACCTCTATCAATTTCTTATATTAATTATAAGAGTTTAGGTCTTTCAAGTTTCCTGTAATTCAGTTACTGTCATAGTGACCCATCTTGAATGCTCCTTGAATCAATGGTTCTCATTAACCATTTTGTCATCAGCATTGCTGTGGTGGTTATATATTGACTTTTATGTTACCTTTGTCATCAGTATTTCATGTTAAGTCAGGAAATTCTAATAAATTTAGTATCACACAATTCCCATAAAAATGTGCAGTACATTTATAATTTTACATGCTGCAAACTCAAGATTATTTGATAGGCGAGAACTTCCAATTTGACTAAAACTCATTTAGAACCAAATTCTCCATTTATAATTTTACATGTCTGAAGATGGAAAGAGTTTTCCACAGAGTAGATTCCTACTCCACTTTGATCTTATTTCTCCCCCACACTTACCTCCCAGCATAGCACTTGGCCGTATCTCTACCCAGTCTGTAACCTAGCACCTTTATGCCAAGGTGCTGAGTCAACTGGCATAGTGGGCCACAGGAATAATTCTAGAAGTTATTCCTATACCAGGACAACTGGCAGTAACATACCCACACACAAAACTGTGACCTGCATAAATATATCCCACTAAATTCATACTTAATGTGTCCCTAACTCAACTTTCCCTTTCCCGGATGCCAAAAATACCCACAGTCACTCCATTACCACTCAACAAGTTGGGACTAGTGACAGAGGGGAAGTCTGAGTGGAAAGAGAGAGCATCTTAGCCATTGCAGCTAATATATCATCTACAAATATTACAAAAATACATTACTGGGTGAACATTCTGAAGGTTCACCTGAAGGCCTTGGAAGTGGCCAGTGTGAGTAAGGAGACATGAAGCTGACACTTCTCTAGCTTCCCCCTTAATCTGCCTTTTGATGAGAGATGGCCACAAGAAAGAACTCTTTCCAACCATTAATTCAGAAAAGTGTAGTACTCTCCAGAGTATAATTCCTCGCATGTTGAGTGCCTGAAAGTTCAGACAAAACACATTTTGACGTATTTTATTCCTAAAAGAAAGTCACATTGACAGAAAAATCAAATTTATTTGAATGTCCATTCTTCATAACAAAAGAAGATAAAAGAATAATTTCTGGGTGTCCTGGGCTCACTTCGTTTTTGTGATGGAGACCTCTAAAGCTTATTAATGATTTTCAGATTTCAGCAGTTAGATGCTTATACTCACTTTCTCAAATTTGATATTCATGGACACTTTGCCCTATTTAAGCATGTACCTGAGTATTATTTATTATCCTGTTATTAACTAAAGTTAAAGCACCTTAGGAGGGAAAACTCTATATGCCTGGGGACACTGGTGGAACAGTGCAGTCATTTCTAAAGCTGTGCTTCTGGGGAGCCTGTTTCCTATTCAGTTCAAATGCCAGGCAGTATGGCTGCTTCCTCTGTTCCCATGGAAACCTCAGCCTTGCTGAAGTTCAAGTCAATTTCTTACTGCCATCTGCCTGTTGAGCTACAGGGTTTTTTCTCCAGCTAATATCATGTAGAGTCCTCTTAGGAGAAAGAAATTTACTCAGGAACTCCCTGGGCTGTTTCCATAGGAGGTCAAGAGTGAAAACAGAGCCAACTGAACCTCAATGCAGAATTAGCTTCAGGATGAAAGGAGTTAAAAATATATTATGTGAGGCTTTTAAAAAAAATTAACCTATGTTTAAATACAAATTGACTACATGAAATATTAAAAATATTTCATTACATTGGACAAAGTTTGTGTATAATGTTTCATCATCCATTTCAACTCTAAAATTGCCACATTTCTATGTGCTTCTTGAAAATGTTAATGATATGTCAAATTAAAGATCACAAGCTGATGACCTGTGAATCAGCTCTGGCCTGCAGATGTGTCTTTTTGGCCTGCAGTGTTTGAAAACAATGCTTGAATTAGTTGCCAGCTTCTGGAAATCAGAAAATTGCATTTTTTTAAAAAAACCTCTAGATTTTCAACTTCTCTTGAAAAGTTGGAAGATGTGGCTGCTTCTCTATTGCTGCCTTGTCAAAGTCAGAGCTCAATAGCAGCTGCCCTCCCTGCCCCACCCCCACCCCAGGGAGCGGCGTGGCTCTCCCATTCGCTGCAGTTCCTGTCACTCCTTATCCTTTCCCATAGTCTGCTTCATTCATTAGTGGTAGCAACTTGGCCTCTATGTTTGCATTCACATTTCCTGCTTTAAATTCATGTCATGCACATTTCCTAAAGAGTAAAACATCAACCCCAAAACTCAATCATGTACCAGCTCACAGAATACGGTATTTTTGCCAGCCTAACACAGAGTAGTAAAATAATCAATCCTATTCACTAATCAACCAGTGATAGCAATCACTTTTGTTTGCTTCTTTAGCATAAATTACTGATTTAAATAATTTGCAATGCTGTCCCTCAAATATCAGCAAAGTAGAAGATTTTTAGCTTGACTGCCTTTCTGTTCTCCACCTAAGAAAGTTTATTAATAACAATAACCTGCATTTGTTTTTGCTTAAAGTGGCAGGTACTGTGCTTTACAGCAGTTCCTTATCAAGTCAGTGCAATGCTCCCCATTTAATAGATGGGAAAACTGAGGCTTAGGAGAATCAATAACTTGCCCAAAGTTATACAGCTGGTAAATAAATTCCAGCTTCACTCAATTCTTTCTGATTCTAGAGCCTACTCATTAAACCATTACCACTTATTTATCTTCAATTTAATTAAATGCCTTCACCAAGAGTTTACATTATTTCTGTATTTCCAAATCTGTTTTAGATTATATTCAGAATGGGGTGGAAAGAAGTCTATGACACAGTCCTTTCTTTCAAAGAATATAGAGTTTCAATTTCAGCAATTGCAAGGTTAACTGTTTTAACAGATTTTATTGCCTATACTGCCCACAAATAAAAAAACAATTACATAGAGCACAATATATGTTATTTTAGAGGGAAATAATAAGAACTATGATAATTCATGAAAATGAAGCACAAGTTAACCAGGAGAAAAAGTATGCATAAAAATATTTGTAAGTATAAGAATGTGGTGCTTTGGGAAAATTGAAAGTAAATGCAGGAGCAAAGAACAGGAACGCTGGGGCACAGAAAGATTAATACTATGGCCCATTGTCTTGCCAAAGGATTTCAGCCCCAGGCAAGTTCACTACAGATTCAATGTGACCAAAGAAATGACAATAGAACATTCTTGGGGTGAAAGGGTTATACCCAACTTTATTTCCACAGTGGCAGGTCAGTCACTAGAATCCCATTCACTCAGAGCTAGTCTGCATGCATCAAGCTGGACTCTGCCTCTGGGCCTCTATATCCATGCAGCTGTCTTGGTCTCTGTCCTCGACACTGCCACCACTCCAACCTCTGCTCTGCTCTCCTGTACCCTTGCAGCCATGCCTCCGTGTCGCCCAGAGCACTGGGCAGGGCTCTTTAGATAAAGTCAATAACGATGCATTGCCCACAAGTATGTAGTGAGCTAGCCAACCAGGGCCACGTGAGAATCCTGGCCACAGGAACCTTCACTTTATCCACACCAATAATGTGGTAAGATAATAGTCTAGAATATTAACAGCTATTTTGAGAAATGGGTATTTACTTTCTTTCTCCCTTTGTCCTTCCTTCCCCGCATTTCAACAGCCCAGTGTTCCCTACTGCGGAAAGTGGTGGTGTGATGAGGCAGAAGGAGCCTCTGACAGCCTCACAATCCCTCTCAATTACCAGCTGGTCACAGGGCAGCAGAATGATACCTGCGCTCCAGAGGGGTGTCAGAAATGGTGAAGTGAGCTGTCAGAACTGAAAGCTCCTCCTGGACAGAAACAAGGGACATCTTGACATCTTCTTGTCCCTTATTGTGTAGGGACAGATGACCAGGGACCAACAGGATGGATGGCTATCATTCCAGTAAATATTACTGTGGAAAAGTGACATTGCCAGTCATTTGGACCCCCCAAAACACACACCAATACTCACCCAATGTCTTCACACTTAGTCCGTCAGAATTTGGCTGCGAGCCCAGGGAGAAGAGTATAGAACTGAGATTAAGTTTCCATCGCCCCAGCAGAATGAGGACCCAAGGCCTAAGAAAATAGTCTGAGTGCAGAAAAATAGTGTGTCTTTTGCACACCTGAACTGTGGCATGATGCCATACCATCTTTAGAAATCACGAATAATCATAGAAATACAAATTATAACAAAATCCCATGTATTTTGCCTAACAGACTGGCAAACATTAAATAGGTTGATAATTACAGGCTTGCAAGATTGTGGGAGAATAAGCATTCACAAATAGTGTTGGTGCGAGAGTGAACAACACAAACATTCTTGAGGGCATTTGGGCACCAGGTATCAATCCTAAGGAAATCACTCAACATATAAAAAAGGAAGTTCATTCAGTGTTGCTTACAATAGTGAATAACAACAGGGGTTTATTAAATAAATTATTAAAATGGAACAATATATAGCCATTAAAAAATCATTGAGGTTAGTTCTATGCTTAACTAACATATCCAACCAATGCTTGTAATATACAGTTAAAGGGGAGAAAATCAATTTCCAAATAGTGTATACATTATGATCAAATTCTTGGAACTCCATACTTATACTTACATCGAAAAATTTTGTGAGAATAGTCACCAGTGTGTCAACAGTGACAATCTTTGGATGACATGATTATGAATAATTTAAATTTTGTTTCTATTTGACTTTTCTGTATTTTCTAGTTATTTTTAAATGGACATGGATTGCTTATATTACTATTTTCTTGATTTTATTTAAAAAAGAGAAAGTAGTTGAGGATGGCTGAAATATACCAAGGCCTTGGATGAATAATAAGGGTAAGAAATGGAGCAGAATTTAGGGTTCAGATTATAAAGCTCAAGGACTGACATGTGTTATGTCTTCTGCGTCACAAAGGCATTTCTTCAACATACCAGTAAACAATATAACTGGTAAATGACTGAACCATTTCTCTCAGCAGGCACCAAGAAACCTTGAAGATTAATACTGGAGCCAATAACTTAACAGTTTTAATCTCATGTAAATGGTTTAATAACAGATCATTTATTTCCTTTCCCTATGTTACCTAGGCAACAAAATACAGAGTGGCATGTCTTAAGTTTATAATTACCTGCTTTCCATCTGATATACCACAGTTATTATCTATACTACTGGTTCTCCTACTTTTATTCAGAGCCAGAGCCCAACGAAGAAGTGATTTTTAAAGCAGAATCCGCTGCCTGTCTAGCACACTCCTCCCTGGAAAAGAGGCTCCTGGGCTTGACACCTCCCCTAGGTGATTTTAATCCGTCTCCCCCAGACTCCCAGTCTGACCTACACATTCAGCTGAAACAAACCACAGAGTACCTTGTCACATCCTTCTTGTTTAACATTTGTATTGGATCCTAGGGCTGCTGTAACAATTTGCCACAGATGTGGGGCCTTAAAACCAAAGAAATTTATTTTCTCACAATTCTGGAAGCTGGAGGTCCAAATCAAGGTGTCAAGAGGGTGCTGGGAGTGGTGCTCTGATGGTCCAGGGGGAATCCTTCCTTGCAGTTTCCTTTTCTGTGGGCTCCTGGAGTTCCTTGGCTGTGGGAGCCTGTCTCCAATCCCTGGCTCCACCTGCCCTGCCCTTCTGCCCCATGTCTCTCTCTCCTTTCTCTTCTGTGGACACCTGAGATGGGATTTAGGACCCACCCAAAACCCAGTATGTTCTCACCAAGAGTTTTTAACTTAATTGCATCAGCAAAGAACCTATTTCCAAATAAGTCCACATTCACAGGTACTGGGGGTTAGGATTTGAACATATCTTTTTGGGGGATACAATTCAACCACTACATAGCTACACCTATGTAAAATTTTCTTTTTAGATAAGAAGCTAATTATAATCACAGCTAACATTTCTTGAGGACTTACTCAGGCAGCAAGCTAAGCATTATCTCAATTCTGTTACAAATGTCTTTCCCTTGCCCTACTGTCCACCTCCCATCAACTCCTGAAATATCCAATTTCCGTTACTTTGCCTTATGGAAAGAAAAATAACGTTTCAAAATTCCTGCCAGTGACTAGAGCATCAGCTTTCACAAGCAAGGAAGAATTGCTGCTCCTAGACAATTACTAGTATGACCTGCTTGGCCACTTTCTAAAGCTGTGCAGCTAGACATACACTTGGTTGTAATACCACAGTGATCTGCAAACCTCAATAATGTGATACCAGGCTCCTTTGAAGAAATATAATCTTTGCTTCCCAACTTACATCAGATGCTTATGTCAAGCAACCCATCATAATGCATATTGTTTTTTCCCCAATATTTTACTATGAAAAAGTTTAAACATACAGCAGAATTGAAAGAATTTTGCAATTAACACCCTTTACTCACTACCTAAATTCCACATTAACATTTTACTATTCTTGCTTTATTTTATAATTATGCATCCATCTACCCTATCCATGAATCCATCTTTTTTTTTCTCCCCCCAGGTATTTCAGGACGCATCTCACTAAATCAAGCCAGAACACAAGTTATTTGGTAGCAGGCAAGTCCCTAAAAAGAAAGAGGGTGGAGGTACAGTTCCTTCTTCCATACTACCACTTAAACCAGCACGCCTCTTGCCATGGGGTAGAGTAAGAATTGGCAAGAGAATCTTACTATACTGATGGACAGTGACAGCAATGGGGTATGGGGGAGGGGGGACTTGATAATATGGGTGAATGTAATAACCACAACGCTGCTCATGTGAAACCTTTATAAGATTGTATACCAATGATACCTTAAAAAAAGAGAGAGAGACAGAGAATTGGCAACAGAGACCAAAAGTATGACAGTAGGGATCTCTCTCCACAAGAAAATCAGAAGAGGGAAGAATGTATTCCCCTACAAAGAATGCACTAGGTAATTTAATTAATGATCATATCTTCAATAGCATCCATACAATAAACACAACAGTTTCCTTTCATTCCTAACACTACTAACAAAGAAATAGTTTGGACTTTAGGAGTTTTACAATTCTCTTATGACCCTATCCATCTCTGTTTCTCTTTGCTTTTACTTACCTGTTGCTCTCATTCTCTCAGGCTACACAAGGTCATCACCATGCAAAGAGGAATACGGTGGCCACTATATATGTATATGAGTGATGGACTCATATTCCAATAGCTTCCTGATTACAGATGAAAAAGTGATTTACTGCCAACTCCAGGCTGAAAAATAACAAGGAAGGACTAAAATTAGTCCAGCTAGGATCACATGTGTACCCTGGTCCACTCACTGAGATGAGAAGGACACAGTCCAACTTGGGTCATGTGTGTCAACCCTCTCAAAGAGGTAAGTCTATTATAAAAAGAAGTTAGAAGGTGAACCTCACTAGAAACACAAAAGAATTTCAATAGGTTTTTCTTGTTTTTTTGTGTGTGTTTTTTTTGGTATCATTAATGTACAATTACATGAGCAACATTATGGTTACTAGACTCCCCCCATTATCAAGTCCCCACCACATACCCCATTACAGTCACTGTCCATCAGGGTAGTAAGATGCTATAGAATCACTACTTGTCTTCTCTGTGTTGTACTGTCTTCCCCGTACCTGCCCCCTACTTTATGTATGCTAATCGTAATGCCCATTTTCTCCCTTATCTGTCCCTTCCCAACCATCCTCTCCAGTCCCTTTCCCTTTGGTAACTGTTAGTCCATTCTTGGGTTCTGTGAGTCTGTTGCTGTTTTGTTCCTTCAGTTTTTCCTTTGTTCTTATACTCCACAGATGATGAACTCATTTGGTACTTGTCTTTCTCCACCTGGCTTATTTCACTGAGCATAATACCCTCTAGCTCCATCCATGTTGTTGCAAATGGTAGGATTTGTTTACTTATGGCTGAAAATATTCTATTGTGTATATGTACCACATCTTCTTTATCCATTCCTCTACTGATGGACACTTAGGTTGCTTCCATTTCTTGGCTATTGTAAATAGTGCTGAGATAAACATAGGGGTACATATGCCTTTTTGAGTCTGGGCTCCTGCATTCTTGGGGTAAATTCCTAGGGATGGAATTCCTGGGTCAAATGATATTTCTGTGTTTAGTTTTTTAAAGAACCTCCATACTGCTTTCCACAATGGTTGAACTAACTTACATTCCCACCAGCAGTGTAGGAGGGTTCCCCTTTCTCCACATCCTCAACAACATTTGTTATTGTTTGTCTTTTGGATGTTGGCCACATCCTAACTGGTGTGAGGTGATATCTCATTGTGGTTTTAATTTGCATTTCTCTGCTTATTAGTGATGTGGAGCATCTTTTCATGTGCCTGTGGGCCATCTGAATTTCTTCTTTGGAGAAGTGTCTGTTCAGCTCCTCTGCCCATTTTTTAATTGGATTATTTGCTTTTTGTTTGTTGAGGTGTGTGAGCTCTTTATATATTTTAGATGTCAACCCCTTATCGGATATGTCATTAATGAATATATTCTCCCATACTGTAGGATGCCTTTTTGTTCTATTGATGGTGTCCTTTGCTACAGAAGCTTTTTAGTTTGATATAGTCCCACTTGTTCGTTTTTGCTTTTGTTTCCCTTGCTGGGGGAGATATGTTCGTGAAGAATTTGCTCATGTTTATGTCCAGGAGAGTTTTGCCTATGTTTTCTTCTAAGAGTTGTATGGCTTCATGACATACATTCAGGTCTTTGATCCATTTTGAGTTTACTTTTGCGTATGGAGTTAGACAGTAATCCAGTTTTATTCTCTGACATGTAGCTGTTCAGTTTTCCACACAACAGCTGTTGAAGAGGCTGTCATTTCCCCATTGTATATCCATGGCTCCTTTATCATATATATTACTTGACCATATATGATTAGGTTAATATCTGGACTCTCTATTTTGTTCCACTGGTCTATGCGTCTGTTCTTGTACCAGTACCAAATTGTCTTGATTGCTGTGGCTTTTTAGTAGAGCTTGAAGTTGGGAAGTGAGATCCCCCCTGCTTTATTCTTCCTTCTCAGGATTGCTTTGGTTATTTGGGGTCTTTTGTGGTTCCATATGAATTTTAGAACTATTTGTTTCAGTTCGTTGAAGAATGCTGTTGGTATTTTGATGGGGATTGCATTGAATCTGTAGATTGCTTTAGGCAGGATGGCCATTTTGACAATATTAATTCTTCCTAGCCAAGAGCATACAATGAGTTTCCATTTATTAGTGTCCTCTTTAATTCTCTTAAGAGTGTCTTGTAGTTTTCAGGGTATAGGTCTTTCACTTCCTTGGTTTGGTTTATTCCTAGGTATTTTATTCTTTTTGATGCAATTGTGAATGGAATTGTTTTCCTGATTTCTCTTTCTCCTAGTTCATCATTAGTGTATAGGAATGCAACAGATTTCTGTGTATTAATTTTGTATCCTGCAACTTTGCTGAATTCAGATATTAGTTCTAGTAGTTTGGGAGTGAATTCTTTAGGGTTTTTTTATGTACAATATCATGTCATCTGCAAATAGTGACAGTTTAACTTCTTCCTTGCCAATCTGGATGCCTTTTATTTCTTTGTTTTGTCTGATTGCTGTGGCTAGGACCTCCAGTACTGAGTTGAATAAAAGTGGGCAGAGTGGGCATCCCTGTCTTGTTCCCAGTCTTAGGGGAAAAACTTTCAGCTTCTCACTGTTAAGTATGATGTTGGCTGTGGGTTTGTCATATATGGCCTTTATTATGTTGAGGTACTTGCCCTCTATACCCACTTTGTTGAGAGTTTTTACCATGAATGGATGTTGAATTTTGTCAAATGCTTTTTCAGCATCTATGGAGACAATCATCTGGTTTCTGTCCTTCTTTTTGTTGATGTGGTGAACGGTGTTGATGGATTTTTGAATGTTGTACCATCCTAGCATCCCTGAGATGAATCCCACTTGATCATGGTGTATGATCCTCTTGATGTATTTTTTAATTTGGTTTGCTATTTTGTTAAGTATTTTTGCATCTATGTTCATCAGAGATATTGGTCTGTAATTCCAATGTTCTAACTCATTTGTTTACAGCCCTCTTACCCCAGTGCCCACTCTACCCATAAACTTTGTTAAAAGTTGGAACTCATCTTGATGATATAATGAGACCATCTCTTGAGCAAACACTTTCTATATAATGACATTGGGGAGCAGTGATTTTATTTTTAAGGATCTGTTTAGTTTAAGTGAGTAATTAGTGAAAGATTAACATGTTTCCATGTTAAGGGAATATTAGTAGTTTTACTAAGATTGATCATGAAATTTTTTTGTTCCTGGAATTTTTGTTGAGTAAAATAGAAACTTTAAGGGTGAATTCAATTGCCTAAGGAACTTGGTATGAAGGGGAGAATAAACTGTTTAACCTCTGTTTAACCTTCTCTACAATGTTTATTTAAACATTCTGCCAATGTTGATATGATTCACCCAAGAATGTAACCCAGATCATGTACAGTTAGATATAATTTATTTACAAATCTGTAGAATTTCAGTTGCTTCTATAACAAACTTTAAGAAAATAAATTGAATGTGTAACTGCTTCAATCAAACAGTGTCAACATATAAAAGTAAAAATGAAAACAAATTGAGACAATTCCAACCCTTAAAAACAACTTCGTTTTTCCAGCTCAACAATTTGACCAGTAGCCAAAGAAAAAGATATTAGAATAGATAACACAAGTCCATTATCCCTTTTATCAAAATCTCACTAATTTCTCCAACTTTCATATTAATAATCCATTCTATCAAAATCAAAATAAAACCAAAAAAAACCATTTTCTTTTGCAAAAACTACAATCTCCTGTGACAGTGCTGGCCAAACTAAAATTCCAGAACTCCTTATCTTTCTGAGCAAATGGGTTTTAAAATTTCAAATACTCTGACTTTTTCAAAGTACCAAGGCTAAATCCTACAGCAACTGGAACCTGGGTATAAATGTACTTTAAAATGTATTCAAAGAAAGAACTGAATTATCAAATGGCTCCCCCTGAAGACCTCTTCAGCTATTCAGTTTAGGGTTAGTTTAGAGATGCCAAGTAAATTCTGGTTTGATCCTAAATTAAATGCCCTTGGATCTGCCTGGCAAATGCCAGGGTCCTGCGTACACTATGATTTGACCTTCTCTTGGGTCCTTCCAGTGCATGCTCTGCACTGCTTTGCAGACAGCCTTTTGTGCCATGGGAAATTCTGGCTATCAGTCCTAAAAGCCTGGGTGGGGTTTCCCCACAACCTAGATAGCCTGCTTCTTATGGATCCTCTGGGAGAGAAGATTGTTGAATTGACAGTTGAAACATAACAGGAAAACAGCTCCTCTAGGTTCCTGGACCAGGAAATGGCTCCTAGTGCCAAGACTGTAACTCCAGTGCCAAGACCACAATCATATGAAGTTTGACACTCTGTGTTTAATTCCACTGCTACTAAAGGAATAATGCTTTACAAAAAGCCATGATGTCTCAAGTGCATCCTGTTCGGCATAGAGCCTTGAGCAAACACAGAAACCTTTGTCCCTGCTTCTATCATGTGAGGGACAAAGACTTAGCCATAATTCTCTCCTCATCCTGGACAAATCAATCCTAAGAAAAAAAAGGAAAAATAAATGTAAGACATTGGAACATTGGAACCACTGAACCCAGTGAACCAGACCCCAGAGGGCAATCCATTCAACCCACTATTTTGTTTTTAAGAGTGGAGACTAATAAATGTTTTAAGGAATACTGTCACTACCCTTCATGATGTAAAGTCCAAAAGGTATTGATGGACCTCAAATATCTCTAATTGCCCTTAATTACAGCCTGTAAATCCTTTTAAGCCTAACTCAGTCATGAAACACTTTCACTTTGATCCCAGCCAAATCAGCTGGGTCACACATGAAGAGTTATCACTCAGGACTCAAGGAGCTCACTCCTGAACTTCCTGCTTCTTACGTCCTCCAATTCCCCTTGGGAGTCCTTCAACACATTTTTTTTGCCTGAACTTCTCCATTTTAATGCACTGATCACTATCTCTTCTGGATTCTAACCCAAGGTTCCCTTTCTTGGTTTTTAAATTCCTGTGTCCCTCTGACAGTTCTTTGTCACAAACAGGATGTTGGGAGCCACCTCACCCAGGCAAGCACACCGAGTATGGCCTACCCATCCAGACAAACTCGTTGGTTGGTATACCTTCCCTAAGTTAACCATTCCTCCCCCTTCCTTATTCACAACAAATACTTAGTTCAAGCATCTGAGCCAGCAGTTTCCAACCTGTACATTGGAATCAAGTGAGACATTTTAAAGACCAGCCTATGCTTGCATTTCATCTCCAGAGTTTGCCTTAATAAATATAGGGTGCAACAGGGATTCTTCAAAGGTTCAAAAGTTGAGAATTCTTCTATCTCAAGCATACATTTCAATTCAAGCCAACTTAGCCCTTTTCCACATCTGTCTTTACTGACTGAAAAGTTTAAATCTTTTTAGTATGACTTCTTACAGAATCCTTCTTTCCTCTTGATTATTTTAGCTGTTGCTTTCCACTGACTGGTTTGTGATGTTAATTTGGGCAGGTGAAAAGAATAATTGATACCACCTGCAGAAACAGCAGCTAGAACTCCAGCAGGTGAAAACAATCATATTGTAAACTTCTCAAAGGAAGAGGCATGCCTTATCCATCTTTGTATTTCCACAGTATCCACTGTGGTACTTTGATTAAAATAGATTCCTAATACATATTTAGGAGGGAAAGTAGGATAACCTGTGTATAAGATCTGCTTCCAATTTTTAAAATATCTGTAATATATATGATGTGTGTGTGGTTGGAAAGTAGTGTGGTGGGGAGTACCCAACATTTTTTCAATTGGCTTTCCTTAAGCAGCTTTATTGGCATATAAATCACATACCATACAATCCACCCTTTTAAAGTGTATAATTCAATGGTTTTTAGTATATTCACAGAGCTGTGCAACCATACCACAATCAATTCTAGAACATTCATCACCCTAAAAGGAAATCCCATGCCCATTAGTAGTCACTCTCCATTTCTCCCCAATCCCTTTCCCACAGACCTAAGCAACCTCTAATCCACTTTATGTCTCTATAGATTTGCCGATTCTGGACATTCATGTAAATGGAAGCATGCAATATGTGGTCTTCTGTATCAAGCTTCTTTCACTTTGTATAATGCTTTCAAGGTTCATCCACATTATAGCATGTACCAGCATGCCACTCACTTTTATTGTCAAACAATATTCCATTGTGTGGATATAAAGTATTTTATTTCTCCATTCATCAATCGATGGACATTTGGGTTATTTTCACTTTGGCTATTATGAATAATGCTGCTATGAGCATTATTTTCATTTCTCTTAGGCATATGTACAGGGATTGGATTGCTGGGTCAAATGGTAAAGCTATGGTTAATTTTTTGAGAAACTGCCTGTGGGGTAAATGGAAGTTTTCACCCAGAATTTCCAGAATTTCCCGTCTGGACTTAGTCCATTTACATACTAATGGATGTTTACAACAGCAGACCATCTGGTTGATCTGGGGCAAGGGGTAGAGAGAAAATGGCCATTCTCTCCTCCCCTCCAATCCTGGTAACCAACTGGTGACCCATCAGTCACCTTGGACCTGCCCATGGAGTTCCCACCAGAAGGGGCAGGAAGGTTGTGACAGCGTGCAGGCCACGGCCGGAGGGGACAGACAGTGTGGAGCTTGGCTGTTGAGCCCGAGCAAGCTGTGAGGAATAACACCCCTTAACCCAACCTGCCCTTCCCCTTGTCTTACTTCAGTTTCACCAGACTCACAGAGAACTTTTCCTGGGAAGGGAACGTTACTCCCAGAGCTACACTGCTGAACAGTTTTCTGAATTGGCTACACCCTCTTGCATTACCACACTCTCCCCCTCTCCTCTCCTGCCCCTCAATTCAGGCAGCTGAGCCCTTCTTCTTCCTTTGCCTCCAGGGGAAGACAAGACTGGCTGAAAGAAGAAACAAAAGCGTGTTCCTGACTTTCCTTTCCAAAAGCCTACACCCGTGGGGACAGGAGAAGATGACAAAAGAGACAAAAAAGGGATTAGAGGAGGGGAATTCCCTCACTCTACTCCACTCCACCCCACCCTCAATAAAAAGAAAAGTTTCCTCCAGGGCTGGGAAGAAAGAAAATAGGACACCAGAGAGAAGAAACAGAGCTCTGGGTCACAGTTACTGGGCCCCAGGAGGTGGTTGTGGACAGGAGGCACGCTTGCCTTAGTGAGTAGACCCCACAAAACTCAGGGAGGAAAGTGCTGCATGGGGAAGCTAGGCCCTGAGTCACGCAGACATTTTCTCAGCCAGTGTGGCAATAGGAGTGGATGCTTCAGCTGCATCCAAAGCTAACCCAGCATGGCCTGGCCAGCAGGAAGAAGGGACATCTCAGTGACAGGGTAGAGACGAAGAACACGGGCCTATCCCCAAAACCTTTGAACCTCCTGGAATGTAGATCAAACCTCCCCTGAGAGAATCCCAAACTGATCAAAATTAATTTTCTACCAGCCTAGTAAAACACAAATTCAAAATTAAAATTAGATTGTATGTTAGCAAAGTGAAGAAAATTGTATCTTTGAGTTATGCACTGAGGTGGGTACCCACCATACAATATTAGAAAAAAGAATACAGAAGTCAAATGTCCAACAAATATATGAAAAGGCAACTCTGCTGACAAAACCATGTGCAGCAAGAATGTGGAACCAAAGAAATTCATCTGAACTGCTGGTAGAGCCATCAATGGGAACTGCCACTTTGAAGAGTGAGTTAACAATACTTAAAAATATTGAAATTTTGCAGACCCTATGACTCAGTAATTGCTTTCTTAGGGATATAATCCAGAGAACTCTTGCACAGATGGGCCAACAGATATGCAAAAGGATCCTTACTGTAACATTGTTTGTAATGGAAAAAAAATTACAAGCAAAAAAGTCCATCAACAGGGAACATATGAATTAATTGTGCCGTGTGCATTCACAGGATTCTATCCAGTCTTGTTCCCCAAAATGTGATCCTGGACCAGCCTTGTTGCTCCTCTTGAGAGGTCCAGATCTCCTCAACCAAATCTGTATTTTAACAAGATCCTTTGGTGATTGATGTATCATTTAAAATTTGAGAAGAGCTATTCCTATGCAGTTAAGTGAATGAACAAGGGCTACTGTGTCAACCTTGACAAATCTTTAAAAACATAATACATTAAAATATATATATATACAAGTTGCCAAAGACTAGTATCATATGACACCATTTAAATGAAATTTTTAAACACATACATTTTTATGAGAATGTTCATATATATATTAGCCATCAGGCTTAGCCATAAGATATGCAGGGAATTTTATAAGCACCAAATTCTGGATACTGGTTTCCTCTGCAGGGAAAGGGAAAGGATTTGAAAGCTACAGAGGGGGCTTCAATTGAAATTATAGTGATTTTTTTCTTAAGCTACATGACAGGAACGCTTGGGTTTTTTTCATTTATTTTTACATACTAATGATTCTGGTACCCAATTCCAAAGTGTGTGTGTGTGTGTTAGAGGGCTTGGGGAGCTCAGGGGAGTTAAAAAACAAAATTCAACTCAGTAAATTTGAAAATCTAACTGAAGATCTTTATTTAAGAATTCATGAATCAGGCAGCACCCCATCTTAGAAAGGAGCTCTAAGGAGCAGTACAGAAGAAAAGACTTAAGTTGCTGTACAAAATGAAAGGCATAAGGAGTGGATTATTTCAAACAAGGTCACTTTCCTTTGGGGGAAGGCAGTGCTTGGGTAGGACAGGGGTGGGTATTGTCTGTCAGGCAGATTACCTCACTAGTGCTAACTAGAATTAGTTAGGTAGTTCCAGATTGACAGGTTAAAGGTCACATTCCTGGGAGAGGCTGAAATTTCAATTTGTTTAGGTATTAAGTCTTGGTTTGCTGATGTAGGGTTTAGCACCAGTGACTCCATTTTGGGCCTGTTTCTTTTTTAATGCTGCAGGGTGGGTGGTGTCTTGGCCCTAAGCAATTCTCTGACACCAGCTGGGTGTCCTACAATTCAACTCAGTTCCAACCTACCTACTCCAAGAGAGCATCAGATTACACAGATTAAGAGTTTAGACCCATAAGACTGCTTTCCACTTCAGACACCAATTGCAAGCCCAAATTGTGAGCTGTGCTTCTGACCAACTGGCTATAAACCAGAGGTTCCCAGGACCACCTCCTCCAGTTCAGTTAATTTGCTAGAGTGGCTCACAGAACTCAAGAAAACATTTTACTTACTAGATTATAACTCAGAAACAGCCACAAGGAAGCAATGCCTTGGGTGAACTGTGGGGAAGAGGCACAGAGATTCAATGTCCAGTCCCAGGGTGCCCCTCTCCCAGAACCTTTGTGTGTCCACCAACCCAGAAGCTCTCTGAACTGTGTCCTTTCTGCTTTTTAGGGAGGCTTCATTATATGGGCATGATTGATTAAATCATTGGCCATTAGTGACCGATTCATCCTCCAGTCCCTTCCCTCCCCCAAGGTCAGTGGGGGGTGGGACTGAAAGTTTCAGATTTTTCGCAGGCAGCAAACCCCCAAGCTAGGTGCTTTCCCAAAGGGATCTCATTAACATAAACCCAAGTGTGGTTGAAAGGGGTTTGTTATGAATATTAAGACACCTTTATGGCTCTTATCACTTAGGAAATTATAGGTGTTTTAAGAGTCCTGTGCCAGAAACAGGGATGAAGGCCAAATATATTCCTTGTTAGAAATTATATTATCACATATGCTAAAATTTTCATTTGAATAAGAAGTTTTTTAAAAAACAGTATATATATCTGGATGGGTGATTTTTATTTTCTTCTGAATATTTTTGTATTTTCTAAAATTTTTTATAATGAGCATGTGTTGCTTATATTATCTAAAATCTGTTTTAAAAGTAATTTGAATTGAATTCTAATTTCATTTTGATGAACTAAGCATCTTTTCACTTAGAGAATCCAACTAACCTCCAGACTTACTGCTCTCTACTCCAGTTTCCCACATCTCTCCTTAACTTAGCACACAGTTCAGGGCCTAGCGATCTCTGGTATTCCTGAGAAAGCACTCAGGGTGGTGGCTGCCACGTAGGGATGGGAGATGGTTCTGAGTCAGAGCTCTCTGATGGCTGTCTTTCTCTGAGTTTGTCTCACTTGGGGCAGGGAGAAATCTAGAAAAACATATCATTTCTCTAGGTCTCTCTTTCCTTTACAATAGGGATGATAACTCATGCAGTTAACCTCACAGTGTTCTTGTAAAGACAAAAGAGAAGAGAACAAAAATGATTTCAAACTTTAAAATGCTTTGGAAAAGTTACGCTCTTCCTCAACTGTTAAACCCCATGCGTCAGTCATCAATTCTGGACCTGCCTAGAGATTAATACGGTGATTCCACCCAAGAGTGTTTTTTCCCTTTGTACCGTATCTGCTTGGTAGGGTAGTCTTTGGGGTTACTCACTAAATTTTTTCCCTTTCTGGGAACATGTTGGGATTGTACTTTCCTGTTTTCTTGAAGTTAGGTAAAGCCATGTGACTTGCTCTGTCTAATGAATTTTGAGCCTAAGTGACATATGTCATTTCTAAGAAGAAACAAAGAGCTGTTTTGGGAATCACCATATCCCTTTCCAACTGCAGGGTGTTTGTGGAAATATGTGTGGTGATGGATCCTCAGAGATCCTGGGTTTCTGAAAGACCAAGGTGAGCAGTGCCTGCCTACCTACAGTGGACTTGTAGCATGAATGAGAACTAAACTTTGTTATGATAAGAATCTAAGAATTGAAACTTATGTGTAACCACAGAAAAACTAAGTCTAGCCTCACAGATGCAAATGACTAAAATTAGTAAGGTATGTGTTAAAGAAAAGGATGGGTGAGACCAACACAAGTCTTCATCAGAAATAAAAGTAACGGGGTAAAACAAGACATGGATTCTCAATTTTCCTTCAGTTATTCCCTCCATGACTCAGAGAGACTTATTCTGTCCTCCTTATTTAAGGCCAGAAGGACAGCAGTTTCTAGGCTGTTTTTATTTCTTGCACAGAAGTGCCCCCATCTCTTTCAGCGAGAGTTTTACATTCAATGTAAGTGGTCAGGTCACGGATTGACATGACAGTTATTAAAGCTGTTTGCCAAATATTTCTTGACTTCCTCCTTTCCAGGAATATGGTAGGGCTGCACTTCCTATTCCTCTGAGGTCAGATGGGGTCATGAAACTAGTTCTGGGCAGTCAGTTATGACCAATGAGTTGCTATTACAAGATCCTCAAGTTCTTTCTCTATTCTGGTAACCCACAGAGTTAGAGGTGGTGGCTGCTCCATCAGCAGGAGCTCCTAGGTATGACGAGCCATCTCTCACGCCCATCCCAAAATGGACATGAGGCGTTATGGGAAAAAACACATTTCTACTGTTGTAAGCCACTGACGTCGTGGGCTTGTTTGTTATGGCAGCATAACCCAGCCCCCTGACTGACATGGAGGGAAATCTTGAGCTAAGTTACTCATCTTTTGAAGTGATTACAGCCACCACAGCCCTTAAAGCCCTCTTCACAGCACAGCTGACTTATCAAAAACAGAAACAGAGCAAAAAGAAGACTGAGTCCCCAGAGGCCTTATTAATGGAGTTATAGTCCTCTGAACGAGGAACCCACATGTTCCTCGTCCGAGTCTGTTCTTGGTTACCATCTGTGAGTCAATCTCAGCAGTGTCTCTCAAGCTGGGAACACAGACCTCAAGAAAGGGTGCTGTTTCGTGATTCTGCTTCCAGTTCCAAGATTGGGTTCCCAAAGGTGACTTTTAACAAGTGAATTTTTTATTCTTTTTTTTTCACTGAGATATAATTGACATATAACATTATGTTAGTTCCAGATATACAATATCATTATTTTGTATATGTGTTTATTATGAAATAATCACCACAATAAATCTAGCCAACTTCTTTCACCACACAGTTAACAGTTTTTTTTCCTTGTGATGAGAATTTTTAAGATTTAATCACTTAGCAACTTTCAAATATGCACTCCAGTGTTGTTCACTCACTGTGCTGTACATTATATCCCTAGGACTTATTTTTTTAATAACTGGAAGTTTGTACCCTTTGACCCCCTTTGCCCATTTCATACCCACCCCACCCTGTACCTCTAGCAAACACCAATCTGTTCTGTGTATCTATGAGTTCGTTTGAGGGCAAGGGGAAGGTTAGATTGAACATATAAGTGAGACGATATGGTATTTATCTTCTCTGTTTGATTTATTTTACCTAACATCATGCCCCAAAGCCCAATCATTTTGTTGCAAATGGAAGATTTCCTTCTTTCTTATGGCTAAATAATATTCCATTATGTATGTATACCCCATATCTTCTTTATCTATTCATCCATCGATGGACACTTACATTGTATCTATGTCTTAGCTATTGTGTAAATGATGCTGCAATGAACATGGTGGTACAAATTTTTTTTTGAGTCAGTATTTTCATTTCCTTTGGATAAATACCTTGAGGTGGAATTGCTGGATCATATGGTATTCTATTTTTAATATTTTGAGGAACGTACATACTATTTTCCATAGTGGCTGCAACAATTGTCTTTCCTCCTAACAGTGCACAAGGGTTTCCTTTCCTCCACATCCTTGCCAACAATAAGTGAATTTTTAAGGTTGCTAGTACTAGTAAGCTTTTCTAATCTTTTCCATAGTATTTGCTGCTTACTCATTATTCCATACCTGTGCGTTTTCTTATAAATGTGTTTATTCTTCTAAGAAATGAAAGAAACTGCCTAATGCAGTCAGGTGATCTCTAGCAGGTGACTAACTGTTGTAGCTTTGACCTTCAAATCCCCACAGACATTTTCTTTAGTTGCCTTGTGCAAAGTACTTTATTTCAAGTAGTTGGAAGAATACCTGGAGAATTACTCATGTCATCAACTAAGGCTTTCATCTCAGTATGAAGCACTTTTCCTCAGCCTTTATTTGCTTTTGTTTCTGAGGCAACATCTCTGAAACTCTTGATTTGTTGCAAAGCATATTTAAACTTTACTTATTCAATAGACAGATCCATGAGGTTTGAAAACTTATTTATATATGTTCATCTGATTAAGAAGTTCAGAAGACAAAAATTGTTTTCTTCAAAGAATATCCATCTACAGCAGGACACATTTTCTGAATTTCATGGTCAGATGTTGATATTCGCTAGAGATGGGGTAAATGGTTTACAGAATTTCAGAAATTTAATTTGAATAGATTGAGAGAAAAGAGAGGCATGTTCTGATCAGATTGTAGGCATACTCAGTTGTTATAAGAAGCTAAGCTACTGTAAACTATTTGAAATCTGGAAGATTCTTTTTTCTAGCTTCCCTTCTTCCTTCAGCTGGGTCATTTCTCAAATTCCTGGTCTCAGCAGACCATTCCTGCCACCCTAGCAGTCTGGGCCCCTCGTATACTCTCTTATAGAACTCCATATATTTTCATCCTTGCTATCACAGTTATCACTAAATAAGTGTTTCTATAATTTTTATTTTATAATTATCTCCTCCAATAAATCATAAGGTCTGTGACAACAGTGATATTTGTATTGCTTGCCACTATTTCAGCACCCAATTTATCAATTCAAGCAATATTTATCAAGTGTCTATTATGTGCCAGGCACTGTGCTAGGCACTTGGGATGCCTGGTGAACAAAACAAAGATTTCTGTCCTGGTGAAACTTACATTCAAGAGCAAGAACTCACCCAGTAAATGACTGACATAATAAAGTATATGGCATGTTAAAAGTTGAAAAGTGCCGTGGAGCAACGATAAGGTAGAGCAAGGTCGGGAAGGGTATCTGGTTGTAGTGTTAAATGGGGTGGTCAAGTTAAGGCTTATTGAGAAGATGGGATCTGAGCAGACTCGGAGAAGGCAAGGAAGTTGGCCAAGCACACGTCTGGGCAAGGGCATTCCAGGCTGAGGCAGCAGCGAGAGCAGATTGTTTAAGGCAGGAGGGTGCTTGGTATTGTTCTAAGAACAGCAACAGGGCCAGTGTGTCTCGAGTGGAGTAAGCAAGAGAGCAAAAGATAAGGTCAGAAATAATAAATATTTGTCAAGGGAACGAATGAAAAAATAAATACTTGTTTTCAAAATTCACTTTACAGGACTTTCCCATGCTTTGTATATTTTCCCACGGGTGAGAACGGTGTCCGGGCCCATCCAGGCCATGAGCTGTCACCTCAGGTGCATCAAGGGCAACTCTAGAAGGCACTGTGCCCTTTCATCATCAAAGAGGAAACACCTCCCGGCTGGGTCAAGAGGTGGCCATGTGTCCTCTTAACCCTAAGTCCCTGGACTCCTCCGAGCCTGGATTCACACAGCAGAGCCTGAAGCTGAGGAGATAAAGTTGATCCTGTGATTCCAGTCAGAAGCCCACGGTGCTGACAGGCCACTCTGCCTCAAAGCTGATTCGATGGGAACCACACTGCACCAGAGGAACAAGAAGGTGTTCAAAGGGCCCAGGAAGCATTATCTCACTTGGCACATTGAGCAGATGGACGTGGAGAGGAAAACAGGCTCTTAGTGAACACATGGCTTCCTATCATTGAAGCTCACTCTCTGGAAAGGTTCTGAAATCCATATCCATTCATGCTATAAATCAGTGGTTCCCAAATACTACCGCAGGATCAGCTGTGAGATGCTTGGTCAACTATCTTGGAATCTCTTGGGAAGTTTTCTCAAAACACAGACTCAGGGAGCCCACCTCTGGGGGTCTGAGCCAGTGGACCTACGTGGACTCAGGAATTAGTACTTTTAAGAGCTCCTTGAGAGATTCCAACGAGCAGCCGAGTTTAGGAATCACTGCTACAGTGCTCAGATAAAGTACCTGCATTTGACCAGAAAAAACATCTGTCTCCCATAAGGGCAGGGATTTCAACTGCTGGTGTTTCAGGCACCAGAGATCAAAGGAGGAAGTCATGTGGACAGATGGGAGGCCTGCTAGAAATCCTGTGATGGCAGGCCTGAGAGGCTGTTGTCATAGCGCAAATGACCCATGGGACAGCAATGGGAGAATTTATCCCTCTTCTCAGGTTTCTCCTTGCCCCTACCAGCAAGTTCTTCCAACAGGGTCCACAATTTGCAAGCAGCTGGAAATCTTTGTGTACACTGACAAAATTATAACAGGGCAAATAGGAAATTTGGGAATATTAGAATGTCCACAAATATTCTCATAAGGGGTAGAGAGGAAGATGGGTGTGGGTGCCACAAAGATGGCTCCCAGGGCCTTGCCCTTGGCACGCCTGCTCTCGGGGAGTCTCCTTTCACTGCACGAGGGTTGATCTGTAGGGCCCACAGCACACTGAATGCGCTGGCGTGCCACTTCCATGATCAGGTTACCACAAACCACTGTGACTTTCAGCTTCGACTCTTTCTTCCTCAGCTCCCTCAGTGGGAGGAGCTAGCTGCCAGGCTGTTAGGACTCTCAGGAGCCTCTGGAGAAGGCCACCAAATGAGGCACTGAGGACCCGCCAGCAGGTAGCAAGGAACCAAGGCCTGCGCACAATGTAAAGGAGCTGGGAAGCAGATCCTCTAGCCCCTGCCAACTTCCAGAGGAGGGTGGCCCCAGCCAATGGTATGACTACATCTCAGAAGAGACCCTGAGCCAGAGCTGTGCAGGCAACCTGCTCCCCGATTCTTAACCTTCAGAAACCATGCGGGATGATGTTTGTTGTTCTAAGCCTCTAAGTGTTGAAATAGTTTTGTTATGCAGGAATACGTAATACAAAGTGAGTTTGAAAGCTTATCAAAAAAGCATTCATATAATCATGATCTAGACTTTTCTCTCCAAGTCATGTAGCATTCTCATAAACTTATTGAAATATAGCCTACATACAGAAAAGTGTACAAATCCTAAAAGAGTAAACACATCCCTTTATACAACACCCAGACCAGGAAGTAAAATATTATTGGGGGCCCAGAAGCATCCTCATGCCCCTTACCAATTATATGACTGCCTTCACTCAAAAGGTAACCAGCATGGCCACAGAACAGTTTTACCTGCTTTTGAATGTTATATAAATAGACTCATACAGTATATACTCCTTCATGTGTCTGGCTAAACTCATCATGTTGGTGAGATTCATCCATATTGTTTCGTGTGGTGAAAATATCTGTTGAATTCTCTTACTGATTTGTAGGAGTTAGTTACTTATTTTGGATCCTAGTCCTTTGTCAGACAAATGAAATAAAAATATCTTCTCTCTTCTGGTTTTTTCATTCTCTCAATGGGTTCTTTTAATAAAGGAAGTTCTTAGTTTTAGGTAATCCAATTTATCACTTATTTTCTTTGTGGTTTGTGCTTTTTGAGCCTTGATGAATAATTGCCTCTACATGAAGGTCATGAAAATATTCTCCTTGTTTTATTTTAGGAGTTTTGTTTTGTTTTCCTACAATACACATGGAATTGATTTTTATATATCATGTAGGATAGAAGTCATAATTCATTTTTTCCTATGTGGCTATCCAATCACTTCACTATTCATTAAAATCTATTCTTTTCCTTGCACTTTATTGTACTTTGTTGTAAAGCTAGTAACTACACATGGTCTGTTTCAGCCTATTCTATTCCAGTCTCTTTACCCCTATATTATCATTGTCTTAATTGTGGTAAGTCTTGATATCTAGTATGTTCTTTAAGATTGCTTTGGCCATTTTGGGCCTTCACACTTCCATATACACTAGAATCATCAATTCCCACATACCACAAAACCTGCTGATATATGGGGGGGATTGGATAAAATCTATAGATGATTTTGGGCAAAATTGATAACAAAGTGTATTAATTCATGAAGAGGTCATATTGCTCCATTTATTTTGGTCTTGTTTAATTGTTCAGTAATTTGTAGTTTCCAGGATATAGTGGCTAGTATTTTTTGTTAATTTTTTAAGCTTCTCATTTTAAAATAATTTTAGATTTATTAAAGAGTTATAAAGATAGTACAGAGCTCCCAACATACCCATCACTCAGCTTTGCCTAATGTTAACATCACAGTATTTTATCAAAACAAAGAAAATTAACATTGGTAAATAGTACTAATTTCAACAGTAGACTTTATTCAATGATACATAGATTCCCACCAGTTAATCCCACTAATGTCCTTTCTCGATTCCAGGATCCAGTTCAGGTTACCACACAGCTTTCAGGTGGCTAGCGTATTGAAGAGAGCAGATTCCCGTCTGTGTCAGCATCTGCTTGTTGGGAGTGACTTCATTCCCAGTCAGTTCCATTATCCCTGGAGTTTCCATTCTTCTGCAGGGCTCCCCCACATTCAGGGAGTCTATCTAGTGGAGGGAGGATGGGGCAGATAAGAAGCTACAGCCGATGATACTCCATGGTGGTGAGAAACCTTCTCACAGAATGCCTCTTCCAGAAAAGTGCACACCTCACTTTGTCACTCCATCTGCTTCTCTGATCAAATGTTCCTCCTCAGAGATGTCTTCCTTGACCACTCCATCTCACAGGCACGCATCACTTTCTAACACGTTACCCTACTTTGTTTTTATTTCATAGGACTTAGTACCACCCGATATGGCATATATCATCTGTTTTCACATTTATTATCTGTCCTTTCCACTGGGATGTAAGCTCTCTCTGAGGACCAGGAAAAGTTTTCTATCCTAGTCACTATTATAGTCTCAGCATTTAGAACTATGCTTGGCACCTGGTAGGCACACAGTAATTTTTTCTTAAATTACTGAATGAATGAAGGTGTAGCTTAAATTCCACAGAGAACCTTCAAAGAGGTTTCAGGGTCAGAGGAGGGGTGTACAAAAATACCCGTCTTGTCCACGCAATTGTAGAAAGCCTCACATTCTCCTGCAGGGGAATGGAAAGAACAAAGTATACATGTGGAGTCTGAAGTCTTTTTGAAAACTGACTCTCACCTACCACCTCTTAACGTTTTTCCGGGCAATTTACTTGCTCTGAACTTAAATATTCTCACCTACAAAATGGATACAGGAATACCTACCCTGCAAGGGTACTCTGAGAACTGAAGTCATTAGCATATGTGAATTGAACATCTCTTGCTTAAGCATTCAAAATTGCTGGTGAAGCAGTCCCTGTGCGTGGTTGTGTCATGGTGAGGTTTGGGGAGCACTTTGACATTAAGTAGCTGAAACCAGGCCAGGGACATGGAAGCCGGGGGTATTATATTTGCAACGGGCTTTAATTGTTTGTGGTGATGCCTCAACTTTGTAGCTTCATCCCCCAAATAGAGGTCAAAAGGAAAGGAGAGAAAGAAAATATCCAAAGAGTCAATGGACAACTAGTAGAGGAAAGGCATAGAGGCATTTGGAATTGAGAGGCCATGTGACAAAATGGACACTGGACCAGGGATCTTGGGGTGATTGGTGGCAGGAGCTGGGTAAGAGTCCATGTGTTTTACTCCCCTGCCGGTCAACCTTCCTTCATTTCAGCCAACACTTGTCTCCTTTTTATTTATAGTCTTTTTAATTAAGAAGCTGTAGCCCTGCTTAAATGCCCATATAAACTCTTCATGTCCATCCATTGCATATGTTTGACAAATAGAGAGTGGATGTCTGAATATAGTAAATGCTTCACTCAAAAAAAATTCTGTGTTTTTGTTGGATCTCTTTTGGATGCAAGTGGCAGGGCCCAAATCAAACCAGCCTAGGTAAAGACAAAACAAAACAAAAAAAGCA
The DNA here is from genome assembly GCF_030020395.1 of Manis pentadactyla. Lineage (NCBI taxonomy): Eukaryota > Metazoa > Chordata > Mammalia > Pholidota > Manidae > Manis > Manis pentadactyla. The sequence goes on along the minus strand of NC_080023.1, from coordinate 34,512,560 downwards.
CTTGGTGGCTCATGTCGCTGCAGAGTCCAAGAATAACAGGCACAGCTGGATACAGGGGCTCACGTGATTAAATCAGAACCAGCTTGTCTATTTCTAGGTCTGTCTCCTCTGTGGTGTCTCCCTTGGCCAACAAACAATAGCTGCCAGTAGCTCCTGGAGTTTCAGGCTTCCTGATTCACAACCATAGGGAAAAGCAGGAGCTCCTCTGAAAACTCAAGGAAAAGGCAGGAACTGTGAATGGTTGTCCCTGATTGGCCTGACTTGAGGTGTACTTCTGTGACCCAATCATTGACTTCAGGGTGATATCATGTTCGGATTTCTTTATATCTAGGTTACATGTCTCTACTGAATCAGAAATGCAGCCCCATCTGAAACACATGGGCTAACGGTGGGGCAGAGGGGCAGCTGCCCGCAGAGGCACTGGGCCGTTCGCCGGAGGGTGAATGGGTGCTGAAGAACAAAAACAACCGACGTCCACTGGGCCGGGTCTTCAGACTCATAGTCCGTGTTCTTTGTCCACAACTATTTATAAGATTTAGATCCTTATTTTTTTAGGTTAAATCTATGTTGTTGGCTTCAACTTCTATAAATGATTCTTTCTGTGAACCTGAGTCAGCAAACAGATCTATTCAGGTTCACAGAAAGAATCATTTACACATTCTTAAATAATTCTGCCTGGTTGTTTAGAAAAGTCTGTAAAAAGAAGGGAAACTAAGTTGTAGGAAAGAAGACAGAAGGAAGAGAGAGAAATATGAACTGAAGATGGGTAGAGAAAAGGAAATAACTAAGAAAACATAGAAGAGCAAAAAGCCCATTAGACATTCCAGGACCTATTCAAATATTTTTCTGTCCTCAATTCTTAGGTTGGTTCCCTAGAAACAGCTGGGGAATGCTCTCTGAAAGGGAGGGAAGGAAGCAGCCCAGGGCAGGCAGAGCAGCTAGCAAGAGGCCATCTCACCTGACGCCTGATCCCACAGGAAAGCTCTGGAGCACAAAACGTACCATTCAGCCAGTCCCACAGGGGCCAGCCTTTTGGACTCTGCGCCAGTCAGTCACTGGGATGGGCTACCTTAGCTCCCTAGCAGACAGCTCCTGTTCAGCAAGAGCAATTTTCCAGAGAAAGGCACAGCTATGAGTTGTTATCAGCCAGATCTCACAGCAACTAGGAGATGTTGGGTGGCAGATAATGGAGCTAAGAAGGGAGTATGTACAGCATCTACCACACCTGCACCCCGTGATGCACTAGCACTTTGCCTCTAGCCACCATCTGAACTTTAATACAGTGCCCTGTTGCATGGCTAATTCTTAGATTTCCTAAACATCTACTCCTCCCCACTCCCATGACTGCTTACTTTGCTTGGCTCCTCATTGTCCTACTGTCAACTCTGAAAATAACCTCCTAACTGAGTGGTCCCCAGTAACCCGTGCTTCCCCATGGTCGTGTGTTTGTGGAGGCTCCTCCTCCCACCTGGCTCTGACCAGAAGGCAGCAGCGGAAGTGACACTGTGCGACCTCCCGGGTAGGCCGTGAGAAGACTTGGAGCGTCAGCTTTGCCTTCTTGGAATGCTCTCCCCACTGCGTAGAAAAGCACAGCCTAGACACTGAATGATGAGCAACCAGGAGGGAGAGAGGCCTTGAGACCATAGGGATAAAGAGGCCTGTCCAGCCCCCTACTGCATACCAGCTGAATGCCACTGTGTGGGCGCTCAGGCGAGACCAGGAGAAGAGCCACCCAACTAATTCACAAAAATTATGACAAATAATAGATCAAAGTTGTGTTAAGTCACTGCCTTCAGGACTGTTTGTTGCACCGTGATTGATAACTAACTCACTTCTTGCTTTTATCCCTGCAAGTCCATCCTATACATTACTCCCCTGTTCTTTCCAAAGCCAGGATCTGACCATATCTCTTTCCTGCTTAAAACACCCAGATGAACTTTTGCTGTTTACAGAATCAGGTGTTAACCCCCCAGCCTGCATGTGGCACAGTCAGTCCCTCACAACCTAGCCCTAGCTGACTTTTCCAACCTCCTCTACAACCATGTAACCTGAGCTCCAGCCACCATGGGCTTCTCGCCTTTCTCTGAACACACCATATTGCTGCCTGCATCCTCTGCCCACCACCCTTCTGTGGCCAATTCTGCTCCCAGAGCAGCTTCTCCTCCCAGCCTTCTCCATCTCCTTCAGGTAGAGTCAGTCCCTCTGGTCTCTGTATGCCTCTTTACCTCCATACAGCCCTTAGACTGTGGCTTGTGCCCATCTCCTCCTATGGACAATAGACGCCTTTGGTGCAGGGGCCATGTTGTATTCATTTTTGAACTCCAGAAACTAGTTCAATACCTGGCATCTAGTTCAGTCATCAGATGGTGGCTGACTGATTATGGAGTATCACTGACTATGTGCTTCTTAATAGTGGGCACTAAATCTGACTCATCCCATTGAGCTTGGTTCAAAGCCTGGCACATGATAGGTATTTGTTGAGTATCTAATTGGATTGAGTTATGGGAAATAGAAAGTTAAAAAATGAGAAAGCGGAAAGATAGAAAGAACGAATTAGAATTTCTGAGAGAAGGCAGCCTAGGAGACACTCTTCAGAAAGACAATGCCAGTTAGAACTTTGCAGGGTTCTTCTCAGGAAGAATTCTTACATTCTCCCAACACTTTGATTTCAGTTAGTTCTCAGTTTATCTATCTTTTTTCACAGTCAGTGGTGTTTGTAGAGGAAGAGGAGGACTCTGATGTGGTTGCCAGGCTGGTATCACTGGCTTTTCTCAGACACCTCCCCACGGGAGCCCTGGCACAGACTCCCTGCTCACAGATCGGGTTGGAGTGAGGTGGTGCCAAGATGGAGTCCAGGCTTGTGAGGACTAACCCTTCCGGTTATTTCCATATGTTGTCTTATCTGTGAGATAAACTGGAGCCACTTCAGACAGTCTTGGAGCACACACCTTCCTTGCTTGTTGGCTCTGGGGCAAAGAGATAAGAGACTTTCCCAGGAGTTTATGCTTGGGGTTTGCTGTTCAGAAAGCTCAGAATGATTTCCATATGCAGTCATTTAAATCAGGGGTGAGGCTCAGGTTTGCATTACAATTCATGTGAGTCACAAATTGTGCCACTGGTGAGAGAGAACACTGGGTAAGCAGAAAAGTGTAAGTCAGTCCCTAGACTAGTTCTCAAACTGTAGCAATATCAGAATCACCTGGAGGGCTTTTTTAAGACAGATTGCTGGACCCTGATCATTTGCATTTCTAACAAGTTTCCCAGGAATGCTGAGGTAGCCAGCCCAAGGACCAGTTTTTCAGCACCTCTGCCCTAGACCATGAACTTGTTGGGGAGAAGGAACTGGCCTTTTATCCCTATATGCTCAGTGACTAGCATATAGTAGGTGTTCAATGTATGCTTTTTTATTTGAATTGTTAAAGTTAATCATCATTGTTGGAAACATTATTCAACAAGCAATCTATCATGTATCCTTAATAACATCTTTTTGTGTTAAGGAAAAAACAAACCTATATGGAGCTTAGTCCTTCCATTTTAATTCCTCCAGCAAATTTAATGAAGACAGTAACTCAGATAACACTGTTTCTAGCAACCAAATAGAGTCTAGAGGTACAATTCATTCAAGAAAGTTCTGGAAAAATAACTTTGTCTAGAGGTGACCATTAACTGCTCTTGATATTTGTTTGGTTTCATGTGATGGAAACACCTCTTGGAGCAACTTAGGAAGAAGAATTTATTGGTTTGCAGAACCCAAAAGGAGTTACAACAGCTAAACCCAATGGGGATGTTGCTAAGTCCAGGGAGTGTCCAGAACCAGGGTCCTAAAACCAGCCAGTGACCCCCGTTTAGTCACTCTTCTCAGCCTCTCTCTCCACTTTGGCCGTATTATCTATCACTATAGACTGGCTTTCTCCATATTATAATAAATTCAAGAAAGAGACTCTGGTCAGCCTGGGTGAGGGAATGGGGTGGCATAAGAAAATGGTATCTCCCCAATGGGCTGTGAGGGTGAGGAAGGATGTAGGACCTGCAGGAGTGGGTAGAGATGTCAGCTACTGAAGATTTTGGCCAGTGAAAATCTACGTAAGTGTTGGTGAACACTGGACCTCTTGTAGTAAACATTCTTCTACATCTTCTGTACTAAATGATGTAACAGTAGTGAAACACCAACACGGACAGGTCACTGGAGAATAGCTGAAGCCTACAGCTAAGAGGAAAGACCAGTTAGGAATGTGGGATGTGCTTGCAGAATACTCCTAACTACCAATGGGATATTACAGCCTGGTCTTTCATTAATCCGCACTCTCAGATGAGAGGGCTATGAAATGCAAGGCAGTTCTCTGAATATTTATCAGACCCTACTTGGTAACAAATGGTGTTTTCAGTGTTGTCATCATGGCTTTCCTAGATCTTTGTAAGAAAAGGGTTTTCTGTTCCATCTCCAAATTGACCCAAAGTCAGGAACAAATTATTTCCTTTGCTTTTGGCTGACTTAAAGCTGAGTTTTTCATATTGAAAAATCCTAGCATGTGAGGCAGAGTCCCGAGTGACAGTCAGTGCTACACATTGCCCTTTAGACATATATGAAAATCTGCCCATTTTTTTGCTCTCTGTGAGGTCTGAATGTTTTGCATTTTTAAGTAGTATATTGTTAGTTTTATTTAGATGAAGGCCCAGGGACAGAGATTTTCCAAAAAGAAATTAAACTGTAGAAAACACTTATTGGGCTGCTGTCATAGTAGGTAGATAGCTAGACACAGGCAGGAAGAGCGAGGGGCGACTTGGATCAAATGCTTACTTACTTCCTACACATTCTGCGCAAGCTGTTCTCGCAGGATGTAGAGTAAGTGTATAGATAACAGACCGGCTAAAATAGGATAGCTCCACCATGGAGGAGAAATTGACCAGAACTTCCTCCCAAAATCCATTAACATAGTAAAAATCATGCCCCTCTGTCGTTAGCATAGCAAAAATGACACTTCCGGGTGCAATAACAGTTTCAATGGGGACCAAATACAGTCAGAAATCCCTCTTCCCGATGCGAGGGTGGGACAAACCTGAACTCCGGAATAAAAGGTTCCCTGTTGTTTCTTCCACAAGAAACCCCCCTGGTCTGCCCATGCTCCCAACTCTCAGAGTCTTTCTCTTAAAATCTCATTTTCCAATAAAGTCTTAATGCTCAACCTCTTTGCGCATCCATTCTTGAATTCTGTCTCGCAAGAAGACCAAGGACCCGTCTCTGGTAAAACCGCTGCTACACAAGCTCATGAAACACAAGTTGCCCAAGTTCAAGCCTTAGTTTGAAAATGAGTGCTTTTTACCAAACACCAACTCAAGGGCTATGTTGGGTGGGATGAAGTAACACACTATCTTGCCTCTGCCCGACTACATCACCAAGGCTGAGTCCAAGGGACACTAACATTTTTAGCTGGTGATCGTCCTGGTGGTTTTCTTATGTATGTAGCAAACTTTTCTGAGTTTCCTATTGTATTTTCGGCTGAAATTTAATGCTTACTTTTGTCTGTTTTCCACCTCCGTGCTCTATTATTGTTGAAGGTGAAAAATCCAGCAGGTAGAGGATTTCCAGAATGTTGATTTGATCAGAAATCAAATTATAAATAAAAAAAACTTGGACCACTGAAAAATTTGGGAGGAAAAAATTGGCAACTGACAAAAGAAAGCACACTGAAAGTGTAAAGATTTTCTTCAAGTTGCACAATTGAGAGGAGAACAAAAAAATAAAAGGTTAATTAAGCCATATGAAGCAGATATTAATAACTAACAAAGAAGTAGAAGCAGGAAATATTTATTTGGGGGATGTTAGAATACTGGAACATTATTTATAAGTACAGATATATATGTATCAAAGTGTCTGGATTATTGTCTATGCAACAGTTTATATTTCTCTTATAAATTTAGACCTACCATCACTTCATTATTTCCATTTCATTATTTCTCATTCATTAATTTTCCCAATTACAACTCTTCATTCTGGCAGACCCTGCAATAATTGCTGGAGATATAACAATAAATAAAGTCAGACTCCTGGTCTCACGAAGTTCTCCATCTAGCCAGGAGACAGACATGCAACTAAGTAATTCAGAGGGACATTACTAACAGTTATAATTGAATTGTCTCCTTCACATCTGGAGAAAGCACTGGGTTGTTGAATCCTACCTGACCATGACTGCCAAGATTCTAGGGGCCAGAACAGACAAGGCCAGGTAAGCAGCAACCTTAAGGGTCACTGCTTTCACTGTACTTCTCTCCTTCTGGATCTATAATGCATTTGATCTAACAAAGGACCGGTCAAGGCACCACAGGACAAGAAACCATGCCTATTTGTATTTCCCCCTGTACTTTCAACATAAGAAAAGAGCATTTGGATGCTGGCATTTAGATACTGGCAAGTCAGAGAGAAAAAGTTTATGACAAATGGTGAAGATTATTTACAACTCCTAACTTGGACATGCAGGGTAAAATAGATGATTGCCATGTGTAACTACAAAGATTACAGAAATACATGAATTTTTATTCATTCTAATTAACTATCAGATTCACGCTATTCTTATCAAGCCTGTTAAAAAGAAAGCCACAGGCCTGAGAGTGAGTCACTTGTGCTGAGCCAGGTCCCCCAAACAGGGCTTAATGTCTAAACTAATTACAATTTCTATCTCCCCCACAAATGTAGTCTTAACAGTCAATCAGGAATTTTCTGATCAGCACCAGTGAGGTCATCTGAGCCCTCTCCATCCCACAAAGAGAAGATGGGGTCATCTGCATGAAACTCCCCCTGATCTTCCCCCTAAAGGAGGGTGGTCTTCCCTGAAACAATCCTTTCTCTTCTTTTTTTTTTTTTTTTTTTTTGAGAGGGCATCTCTCATATTTATTGATCATATGCTTGTTAACAACAATAAAATTCTGTATAGGGGACTCAATGCACAGTCATTAATCAACCCCAAGCCTAATTCTCAACAGTCTCCAATCTTCTGAAGCATAACAAACAAGTTCTTACAATGGTGAACAAGGTCTTACATAGTGAATAAGTTCTTACATGGTGAACAGTACAAGGGCAGTCATCACAGAAACTTTCGGTTTTGATCACGCATCATGAACTATAAACAATCAGGTCAATTATGATTATTTGTTTGATTTTTATACTTGATTTATATGTGAATCCCACATTTCTCCCTTATTATTATTATTATTATTTTCTTTAATAAAATGCTGAAGTGGTAGGTAGATGCAATTCCTTTCTCTTCTTTTGCTAACTTCTTGCCCCACCTCTGTCCTATAAAACCCTTCCATTTTGTATAATTCCTTGGAGCATCTCTCTTATTCCTAAGTGGGATGCTGCCCTATTCATGAATCACTTAATAAAGCTAATTAGATCTTCAAATTCATACTGTTGAATTTTTTTTTTAAGCAAGCGCAAGATACTAGAAACATCTTCTTGAGGATTTTTCCGCCCCAAGCAGGACTATATCCTCTGTTTAGCAGCAATCATCAAGCTGCCTGGCAGCAAAGAAGGTAGGAGAAGATTCCTAGCTTCCAAATTAGGGTGGATCCAGGCTGGCCAATGGACACAGTCCACAAGGCCATCTCCTGAGACCCCACCTGGGACACTCTGCCAGCCATTCCCTTTGGAGATATCAAAGTGCACCAGGGATCTCTATTTACCCCCCCACACACACATATACAATACCAAGTTGTCACTGGGGATTCTATTTCTTTATTTTCTGAACACCTTAATCCTTCTATTTCTTTTTCTGCCACTGTCTCCTCAGCCTCTTGAGCAGGCAGGTCCTAACACCTTACCTTTTTAATTCTCTGCTTCTGGAAATAGTGCCATGCAGAATGTTTAAAAACTCAATGGGTAAGTATAAAGCATGAGAACAATTTGCTTTTATAACAAATGGCTATAATATCCAGTAAGGAGCTAATATCCAAAATATTCAAGGAAATAAATAGTGAAAACTGAAAAATGGGCAAAGGGCATTTTTCCAAAGAAGACATACAAATGGTTAACAGGTTCATGAAAAAGTGCTCAACATCACTAGCCATTGAGGAAATGCAAATCAAAACCACAGTGAGCTATCATGGCATACCTGTAAGGAGGCTGTTACCAAAAAGACAAGAGATAACAAATGCTGACAAGGATGTGGAGAAAAGGGAACCCTTGTGTGCTTTTGGTGGGAATACAAACTGGTACAGCTACTATGGAAAACAGTATGGAGGTCTTCAAAAATTAAAAATAGATTTACCATCTGTTTCAGCAATTCCACATTTAGGTATATATCCAAAGGAAATAAAATTATCTCAAAAAGTTATCTGTACATTACTATAGTCAAGGTATGGAAACAACCTCAGTGTCCATCAAAAGATGAATGGACAAAGAAAATGTGGTATGTATTTATATACAAAGGAATATTTTTCAGTCTTTCAAAAGAAAGAAATCCTGTCACCTGTGACAACATGGATGAAACTGGAGGTTGGTAAGCTAAGTGAAATACGCTCAACAAATACAAATACTGCATGGTGTCACTTAATAAAAAGTTAAACTCTTAGAAATAGAAAGTAGAAAAGTGGTTTCAGAGGCTGTGGTGCAGGGAATATAGGGGGAAGTTGGTAAAAGGATACAAATGTTCAGTTGTAAGATGAATAAGGTCTGAGGGTCAAAGCATAACTTGGTGCCTATTACTGATAACACTGTGCTGTATAGTTGGAATTTGCTAAGAGAGAACTTAATTGTTCTCACCAAAAACAGATAAATATGTGAGGCGATGGATGTGTTAATTAACTCAACAGGAGGATTCCTTTCACAATGTATACGTGTATCAAGTCACCATAGTACACACTTTAAACACTTTAAAATGTTGTCAATTATACCTCAGTAAAGCTGGGAGAAAAAGCAGGGAAGTAGAAAGAGAAAGAAAAAAAAAGAATGGTTACAATAAGGGTCCACCCCAGCTATTCCTCAAACTCAGAGGTGGTGCCTTAAAAAAAACAAAACAAAAACCATAGATGCATAAGCCCTGCCTCAGAATCAGCGTCTCTGGGAGAAAGGAGTTTGGCTCTTTTTATTAAGCTCACAGGAGTTTTTGTGGAAGAGTCAACATTGAGGGCTGGACTAGATGGTGCATCTCAATTTGCCTGGTCCAGAGAACTAGCTGGAAAGCTTGTTAAACCCGCTTCTTCTGGAGACCTTTATTTAATAGGTCTGGGTGAGGCTCTAGAAACTGAAAACTTCAGAGAGCCCCAGGTGACTTTAGGATTAAGCAAGTGTGAGAAGAACTAAACTAGGCAAATTTCCCAAACTTCTCTTCTTCTCTTGTGATAAGAATCACCTGCGGATGTAGTTGACTCTTAAATTCCTTTGCCCCCCATCCAGACCAACAGAAGCAGAATTTCTGGCTCAGAGATCTGGCAGCCTGTTTATTAAAGACCTCCACTTGATTCTTACTCTCTGAGAAATAGTACTAAAGGCTCATTGATTCTCAACTTTGGCTTGTCATTAAATCATTTGGGAACTCTGTGTGTGTGTGTGTGTGTGTGTGTGTGTGTGTGTGTGTGTGTGTGTGTGTGTGTGTTTATATGTTAAACTACACAGACTTAAAATTTACCTGTTAGGGCCACATCAGTGACATTTAGCACATTCAGTGTTGTGCGGTCTTCATTCACCATCTAGTTCCAGAACATTTTCATCACTTATCTGTGGATTTTTAAGACATCCAGATGCCCAGGCTCTACCCCAACAAATACCAGAATCCTAGAGGTGGGACGTAGGCATCAGTACTCTTTAAAGTATTCCAGGGATTACAATATGCAATCAAATTTGGAACCAGTCTGGATTCTTAAACTCCAGAAAGCCTTTGCTAATGAATCCCACCAGGTTCTCTCATGTTGCTTCTCTGCAGACCCTAAGCACATCCTTACTTTGCTCTTCGCCATCCTCTTTTGGAAGTGCTGCTGAATTTGTTTCTCACACCCTATCAAGAACCCTTAAATTCTTATGTCCTCCTCAGAAATGGTTGACAAGTTTCCTATTGCTTTTTTCTGTTAAGAGCCAGATAGCAGATTTTTAGCCTTTGTGGGCCATACACAACTGTGACACTTACTCAACTCGGCCACTGCCATTGTAGTACAAGCCATAGACGATACATATGCAAATGGATGTGGCAACATTCCAATAAAACTTTACCTACAAAAATAAGTGGTGGACTGGATTTGTCCTGACGGCTGACATTTGCCATCTTCTGATCTAATACATACTGGAAAGGGAGGAGGATGTTTCAGGAAAATCATACCAAAACCATCAAAGCACTATTTGAAATTTACTAGCAACAACAGGAGAGAAAGGTTCCTGGCAGAGAGAGAATGTTGTGCCAGATTTTCAGTTCAATATGACTGCAGACTGAGTGTCTTGTGAAGAAATGGGGAGGGATGAGGCTGGAGAAGGCAGGGGCAGATCATTAGGGCTAGGAATAGGTTGTATGCTGGAGCAATAAACAAGGTTTTAAACGTTTATGAAAGGCCTCCCTGGCCAGTGGATGAGGATAGATTGGGTGGGTCAAGGTAAGGCAAGCCTATCAGTTAAAAGGTTGTTGTGTTGTTGGGAAAACTGGATATCTACATGCAAACCCTTGTCTGACACTATATACAAAAGTAAACTCAAAATGGATCAAAGACCTAAAAGTAAGAGCTAAAACTATAAAATTTGTAGAAGAAAACATAGGGGAAAACCTTCATGACATTGGACTTGGCAATGATTTCTTGGATAAGACACCAAAAGCATAGATAACAAAAGAAAATGTAGATGATTGGGCAACATTAAAAATGTTAAATTCTGTACATTAAAGGACACAATCAACAAAGTAAAAAGGCAACCTATGCAAAGGGAGAAAATATTTGCCTATCATGTTTGATGAAGGGTGAATATCCAGATTATGTAAAGACCTACAAGACAACAACAAAAACAAACAACCCAATTTACCAATGGGCAGGGACTTACATAGACATTTCTCCAAAGATATACATATAAAAGATGCTCAACATCACTAATCATTAGGGAAATGCAAATCAGAACCACAATAAGATACCACCTCACATTCATAAGGATGGATACTATCAAAACAAACAAAACAGAAAATAGCAAGTGTTGCTAAGAATGTGGGAAAATTACAACCCTTGTGCATTGCTGGTAGGAATGTAAAAAGGTGCAACTATGTGCAAAACAAATATGGCACTTCCTCAAAAAAATAAAAATAGGATTATCATAAAATTCAGGAATTCCACTTCTGAGTATATACCCAAAATAATTGAAAGCAGGGTCTCAAAGTCATAGTTCCATGTTCATAGCAATATTTCCAGTAATCACAATGTGGAAGCTACTCAAGTATCAACCAATGAATGGATATGCATACAATGGAATGTTATTCAGCCTTAAGAAGGAAAGAAATTGTGACACATGCCACCACACAGATGAACCTGGAAGACACTATGCTAAGTGAAATAAGCCACACAGAAAAAGACAAATACTGTAATACTCCACTTAATGAGGCCCCTAATAGTCAAATCTGTAGAGACAGAAAGTAGAGTGGTGGTTCCAGGGGCTGGGGGCCGAGTCAATGGGGAGTCAGTGTTTAACAGGGACAGAGTTTCAGTTTCACAAGATGAAGAGCTCTGGAGACAGATGGTGGTGATCGGGTTGTACAATAATGTGAATGTGCTTAATGCCACAGAGCTGTACCCTTAAAAATGGTTAAGATAATGAATTTTATGTTATGTGTATTTTACCACAATTGAAATTTCTTTAGGGTTGTTGCAATAATCCACATAAGAAATGCTGAGTCTGAACTGAGACAGTGTTGGTGGAGACAGAGGGGAGGAGATGGATTCTGAATACTCCTGGGAGGGAAATCATTAAGACTGGGTATGCAGATGAGTGAGGGGGCCCCAGGTCTCAGTCTGAGGAGGTAAGGGAGCTAGGAAGGATGAATTGTTCTATCCATGCTTCACAGGTGACGAAATGGAGGCCCAGGAAGAACTCAAGGCCAGAAGTTCTTTATTCAAATTTTGCTGGTTTCTTAGAAGCTATAATATAAGACCCTCCAAGAAAATGGATTAGGATTTTCTCCCCATGGATCCTGAAATGAGTGGAAGGTGGTGGGATACATAAAGCTGAATAAAAGACAGAAAGATGACAGAATACCTCACAGGAAGACACCTAAGAAAAGAGATTCTGAAATCAACAGATGTTTGTTGATTGAGTCCTACCATCTCTCAGGCACTATTGTAGGCACTGGGGTGAAGTGGTAGAAAGACAGATGAAGTCCCTAGTCTCAAAAATGTTTTCACTGGGGTAAAGCAGGCAACTTCCAAGATAATACCAGAGAGCGAGGGTGGTATGAGAGAAATGAAAGAGGGTGATGTGCTGGCGATGGTAAAGCAGCCAACTGTCAAGGTGATGACTGAATCGCATCCTAAATGATGACATAGAGCCTGCCTTGCAAAGATATGGAGGACAAGTATTTCAGATAGAGGCAACTTCATAAACAAAAGACCTGAGTCAGGGATGGTCTTAGGAGAATTTAGGAATAGAAAAAATAAAAATAAAAAAGGGCAACGTGGCTGCAATCTTTTGGACCAGCTATTTTGAGATTTTGATTAAGCATCTCTGACAGAATTCATTCTCAGGATATGGCAGGCACATGGTCAGAGACACTGTATTAAGAACTGCATCCTGGGGGCAGGGGGTTTGACGAGGTGGAACACAGAGGCATTTTAGGGCAGCGAAATTACTCTGTTTGATCCTATACTGGTGGGTACATGTCATTAAACATTTGTCCAAACCCGTAGAATGTACAATACCAAAAGTGAGCCCTTCTGTAAACTATGGTCTTCAGGAGATTATGATATGCCATGAATCATAAGGCCCATCAGTTGTAACAAATGTGGCACTCTGGTGGGGGATATTGATAATGGGGGAGGCTGTGCATGTGAGAGAGCAGGGGGCATATGGGACATCTCTGTATCTTCCCCTGGATTTCAGTCACTGAATAAATACTTACTGAGCATCTGCTAGAGACTAGGAGCTAAGGATTCTGAGCATCTTATTGTCAGTATCAACATTGGGCTGGAGTTGGAGCTTGGGTACATCCTGTCCCATGAACAAGGGTGGATATAGTTACTGCATTCAGTCTTCCCACCAGGGAGAGACATAGGTGATTCCTAAGCAGGGCCCTGAAGGTAGAAGCACATCTCACCGTGACACAGTCAGTGACACACCCTCATACAGGGGAAAATATGTTTTCCCATTATCATGATTTTGGCCCTTCCAACCCCTTTCAAAAATGTTCGAAAAAGCATTTCTTTTTTCAACTAAGCTCCAGGCACAATCCTTGGCACTGAGAACACCGCTATAAATACAGGACACTGTACTGCCTGTTCTCTAGCAAGGAGTCTTGCAGACAAAAGGCAAAAGATGGTTGGCTCTGCGCTTTATGGAGCAATGTCATCTCTGCTGTTATTGTATGAAGATTTACCCCTTTCCTGCCCAGCCCAAGCCTGGCTTGAATTACTGGAGAAACCACCAGTTGTAAATGCTCCCTGCAAAGGGCAGTGGCGCCAGCTCTCATTACAAGGTTTTGCTTCTAAGTGCCTCCAGTGGAAAAGGGGAGGGGGACGCCACCTTTGCTAGCATCACAGAGGGTACACGGAAAATCATTCGAGCTCATTCCTGTGCTTAAAACACACCCACGACAATTCCCCTCACCTAAGAGATAGAATCCAACTTCCTGAGCACAGGCGCCCAAGCCATCCCGATCTGGTCCCTGCCTGTATTCACAGCCCTTACCCTCCGTGGGCCAACCCCGTCCTCAATTGTCCGCAGTTTCTGAATCAGAAAGACCCACTTTCTCTCTCCCTCCACGCCTTTGGCTTCACTCTGCTGGGCACACCACCAACTTCCCGGCAGTCACATTTTGGATGACCTTCTCCTCAGCCCCAGCTGCCTGTGACGCTCCACCTGCCCCTTATCTCCACCACACATGGAGTCAGGCACCTCACCGCTCCCCTCCTAAAACACCCAGGCTGTGCCAGAGACCATGGGAGCAACTGTGTTGTGTCATTACGAGCATCTGTGTGCCACTCTCTCAGTGGAGAGACTGTACTCCATTTCTGTGCCCCCTGACCCAGCACCATGTCCATTCAGGATTTTGCTGGCGGTGAGACAGAACCAGGAAGGTGGGCTCCTGATCACAGCCCCCATTACACTACCCCTCGCATCTGATGGTGTGCGTGTAGCAGGTGTGTGTGTGTGTGAATGGGGGTGTGCATGTGTGTGTTGATGTGTGTTTCCCGGTTTGCATGTGTGTTTGGAAGGACAGGAAAGAGCAGCAGATGTGAGAGGGAAGATGAACAAGTGCAGTGCTGTGAAGTTACCCATTTTCATCCCATTCAAAGCTCTCCCTCTGCTTCTCCTTCAGTTCCCTGCAGCCTGTTTTCCACCCAGCAGCCAGAGGGACCGTTTTAAAACAAAAATCATATCATGTCACCCTTTGCTCGAAATTCTGTGATGGCTCCCAACAATCATCCCACACATAATAAAGCCAAAGTCCTTACAATGGCCTGTGAAGCCCCGGCAGACCTTGCTGCTCTCCCCTGCGTTCCTCCGACCTCACTGGCCTCCAGCACCAGCTCTCCCCTCTGCAGGGGCTCATCTCCAGATGCATCACCTCTGACCGGAAGTCGCTTTCTAGGTGCGCCTGGCCTTGACTGCCCCATTCAGCACCACCACATGCCCCTGCCCCACCTCCTTACCTTGCTCTGCTGTTTTATTTTCTCTCTTTTCCACAGCTTTCTTCACCTTCTGTCACACCCAGTACTTTCCTTATATGTGTATTGTTTACTGTCTCCTGCTCACCCCCAAACGAGGGCAGAGACTTCTGTCCATTTTGTGGTTGTGCAGCTATTTGTTAAGCCATTCCCCTGCTGTTGGTCAATTTTATTGTTTCCTTTTTTCACTATTATAATATTGTAAAGAGCATAGTACATAAATCTTCACATAGATCTTTTATTATTTCTAAGAACTAGAGTGACGTGATCCAAGTTACTTGGTACATATTTACAAAGCTTTTTATACTTATTACAAAATTGATTTCCTGTCACACTTTTTGACTAGGATGTCCTTGTTGAGGAGTGTTACCTTGTGTTGGGGTGGTTTATAAGCTTAGATTTATTATGTGTCCCAGTAATCACACGCCTGGAGTCCAGCTGAGAGGAATGAAGCACATCCACACAAGCACATGTACATGGATGTTCAGAGAGCCATTCTTCATGGTAGTCTCAAACTGGAAACACCTCAGATGCCCATCAGCTGATGAATAAATAGGATGAGGTATTTTCATATAATGGAATGTGATTTGGCAATAAAATGGACAAAACTATCGATAAGGCTATAACATGAATGAACTTATGCTAAGTGCAAGAACCCAGATGCAAAAGACTGTATTGGCATGATTCCATTTAAATGAAATACCCAGAAAAGGCAAATTTGGAGAGACAGAAAGCAGATTGGTGGTCCCTGGGCTGGGGGTGAGAGCAGGGATTACTGTAAACAGACACAAGAGACTTTGGGGATGATGGAAATGTTCTCAAACTGGATTTGTGGGGATGGTTTTACAATTACATTCTATTTTCTAAAATAATTGAATTGCATACTTACAATAGGTGCAATGGGTGAATTTTATAGTATATAAATTATACCTTAAAGCTATTAAGGGAAAGGGGGATAAATGTAATCAGAGGGAAAAATTAGGGAGAAAATTAATATAAAATGCATGCTATGATTTATAAGTTTGAGAAAGAGAGAGTATAGTATATGACAAAAAAAAAGGAAGGAAGGGAGAAAAAAAAGGGAAATATATACTTGAGGGCCCCTTTTGTGATGGCTGAAGACTGTCAGAAGAGACCCCAATGGTAAATGCATGAAATTAGTCAACTTTGCGCAAATAATATGAACATATGGCCTCTATACTGTCACCACATGCTTTTAAAGAAGGAATGTGGCTGTGGAGTACAAGAACAAAGAAAAAACTGAAGGAACAAAACAGCAGCAGACTCACAGAACCCAAGAATGGACTAACAGTTACCAAAGGGAAAGGGACTGGGGAGGATGGGTGGGAAGGGAGGGATAAGGGGGAAAAAGAGGCATTATGATTAGCACACATAATGTAGTCGGGGGCAGGGGCACGGGGAAGGCGGTATAGCACAGAGAAGACAAGTAGTGACTCGATAGCATCTTACTGCTCTGATAGACAGTGACTGTAATGGGGTATGTGGGGGGGACTTGATAAAGGGGGAAGTCTAGTAACCATAATGTTGCTCATGTAATTGTGCATTAATGATATAAAAATGAAAAAATAAAAATAAAAGAATGATTAAAGAAGGAATGTGGGCCCATAGCATCTCACAGAAGCAAAGGCTCATGAGGGAGGAGAACCTGGCCTGGTCTCTGAGCTGTTATTCTTTATTTATTTCAAAGACAATATTATGGGTTTTACATGTTAAAATAATTGTTATTATAAAGTTCTTAAATATGACTTCCATGTTTTCAAAAGGAATAAAAAAGGGATCCTTCCATTGTAAAGAATCTCTGTTGGTGGCATTTCTGAACAGGACTTGGGGGTGGGTGGCAGCTACAAAAAGAGCAGTCCCAGAGAGAAGGGGGTGATGGTTATTACCTGAAGGCCTGGAAGCTTTCACTGCACACAAATGTGAATATCCAGTACCATGCATTTTAAGAACATCGTTTTTTAAATTATACTCATACAGATTGGATTTATGTGACCTTCTGTAGCAATGAGTAAAACGTGTAGGTCAGATTTCAATAAGTGATTAAGGTTACACGTCACTTTTCCTGTTTATATTTCACCAACCTGGTGCCTCGTGATGAAAAGCATAAGCAGAGTTATGAATGTGTTCCTGAGACAAACTCAGGTTGTAGGCGGGACCAGGGAACCCAGCGACCTTAAAGTCCTCCAGGGAGGAGATAGGGTTGTCAGTTCCTGTAATTTCTGCATATTCTTCCCACTCTCATCTCTGAGATGTGGGGAGAACAAGAAAGTGAGCAGAATCAGCATGATCTCTTCCCTGTGCAGCCACAGCAGCCGGTGGTGGGGACTGCGAGCGGGTGGATCACAGAGGAAGGTGAGGGAGAGCCGGTGACTCAGTGAACATGCCGCACTGCCTTCTGAAACTCTGTGTTTCCTATTGCTGCACAACCGCGTAACCCGAACTCAGAGGCTTAAATCAACGCCCATTTCCAGTGCATAGCTCTGTAGGTCAGAGGCCAGCAGGGCATGACAAGGCTGTCTTAGGAAGGGTCTACAGAGCTGAAATTAAGGTGTCAGTGGGGCTGGAGGCTGTGGGGAACAATCTGCTTCCAAGCTCCTTCAGATTGTTGGCTGAATTCATTTCCTTGTGGTTGTAGAACTCAGATCCTCATTTCCTTGCTGACTGTCAGCTGGGGGCCTCCCACGGCTCATGGAGGTGCCCACATTCCTGTGCCAGGAAGAGGCCAGTCCTTTGTAGGGGCCAGGTCAGGCTGACCGGAGATAATCAATCTTAATGCCAATTTATTTGGGACCTTAATTACATAGGAAAAAATCCCTTCAAAGCAGATAGAAGAGCATTTGGTTGAATACCTGGGAGAAGGTGTTTATACACTAGGAGCTGGAGTCTTGGGGGCCACTTTGGAAAGAAATTAACATGGTAAATTACTTGGGAATTACTACAGTCTATCTAAGCAATCCCCAGGGGTGATGGTACTAACCCCTAATGGATGCTTTGAAAATTTGTGAGCAACTATTTTGTTATTGTAATGATGAAGGGTAGGTTCCACTGGCATTTAATGTTCAGGGCCAGGTTGTAAGAAGACAGCCTCGGGCAATGAGAAAGTATGCTGCATCTTACACAGCTTTTGAAATCCCCTCTGGGCATTCATGGCAATGAAAAACCTGTGTATAATTTTCTGAACCTCTCTGTATTTTTTTACTCAGTTTCTGCACCAAAGTTTCAATAAACACACTCAGTGGGGAAATCAAGAGAAAGAATGTAATTATTTTGCAGAGGTTTACCAAAATTGTTTGTCCTTTTGGAAAAAGCACATGTCCAATAATAAGGCGGCTCATGGCCTCATCGTTATCAACACTGCTCCCGCCACTGTCCCTGCGGGAGCAAGTTTACATTTCCATATAAGCCTCATCCTGCTTCATATCTTCTAATGTAGTAACACCTCAGCTTTTACATGTGAAAAAACAAATTTTCTTTAAGTTGGTTTTTAAAAATTATGTGTGTGGAGAGATTATATTAGCTATGAATTCTCAGGATAGTAAAAGGGACTTACAACATCGTGGGTATGAGAAGGGGCCATAGGTCTGAGGAAGTGAGGGACAAGGATCTACAGGTGCACTTGCGGGACTGGCCGACAGGATGAGTGTGCAGTGTGCGATATACACTCATTGAAATACAAAGGCCTGCAGTGAGCTTTGAGTCTAATTCTTTTATTTAAAAAAATGAGGAAACTAAGACCCGAAGAGGAAAAGGGAAATGATTACTGTCACCCAACTAGTTAATGTCCATGTTGGGAATAGACCCATTTCTCTTAAATGGAAGGATGAAATCAAACTATATGAAACTACTTGAAAATGAAATTAACATTGTTTAACTAAAGTGTTAGGGGAATGTGTCCCTAAAGCTCTGACAATTTAATATTATACAATTAATTCATATTTTCTAATGTTAAGATGGATTTGAAAGCAAGATGCATTTTACTAGATGCGGGATTATAGAATTGATTATATCAGATCAGTTGTATTTGGGAGAATACCTAACTCAACATCAGCAGAGAATGCATTCACTCTGTGAACTTGTGATTTGAAATTACCACCGTTTATTTCAATTCATTTTTGATAAAATAAATAGGAAATGAGGTCTGGTTTGGCAGTGAGCAGAAAAGGATACTTGCTCCTTGGGATCTCTCCTAGGTTGGAGATAAAGGAGAGAAGGATGCAAAGAAGATAGGTGCTGATAAAACCGACAGCATTTACTTTTATCATAAAAATGAACACCTGGGCACAATTATGAACAGCCCAATAAGTAACTCACAAGGCTGGCTTTGGCTGATCTCTATCAGGACTAGTTAGTCCAGCCCAAAACACTGGGCCCAGATGAAAGCTCAGGTGCTATCACACTTCTCCATCTTGCCCCAAAGGTCCACGGGCACGGAGAACTACTGGTTTTTCTTTCCTGGCTCAACTTAGTTCAAATCTGCCTACCTACAAAATTGCCATCAGCTTTCCAATGCTGCCACCTACCGGATATAGGTGGTATAGTTTTGAATACAGCTTTTGTCTTCTATTACTCAGTGTATTGATTACGAAATAGAGAATTTGGGCATTAGCCACTCAGTTTGGACTTAAATAGCCAAATACTGGACATTTAAAAGTTGTTTCCTCTAATGACTAGAGATACCTTAAAGTCAACCAAAGCAAAAAAACCTATGAATCCCCATTTTCAAAACACCTCTTCTGCCCTTAGAAAGTTATACTTTAAGGTTTAAATAATGACTCCCTTCTTAAAAATTTGTACTCCATAAGAGGGTAAGTACACTTACATTGCTTATGTCTTGATGTGAAAAAGAATGTACCATCTCACTGCAAAGAATGAGGCACCAACAGACTGGGAGCCATGGTTTAGGGTAACTTTCAGGAAAACCTGTTTTGGAAATGGGGCCTTATCCTAGGATATCAGGGCTAGTTTGGCAGTGAGCAGAAAAGGATACTTGGTCCCTTGGGATTTAGGCTGAGAAAAAGGACAGAAGGATGCAAAGAAGATAGGTGCTTTTAAAAATAAAAACAACAGCATTTACTATGTTCCAGTCCCACGACCTCCACAGGCATTCCCATGTGGTTCTCACAACAAACCTATGAGGCAGATACTGAACCCAATTTACAGATGAGGAAATAAGGCTTTGGGGGTTACCCTGACCAAGGCACTCAGCTGATAAGGGGAGGATTGATGGCAAGCCTGTAGCTCTCAACCCCAAAGCTATGCTGCCTGGAAGGTGAAGCCCCAGGAGATCACATGTAGGCAGATCTGTCAGGAGCACATGTAATTGATTTCAGTTTTTAAAAATTACAGCCAAGAGCCTAAAGAGACATGACAACTATACAGAATGTGGTATCCTAGGTGGGATTCCCAAACAGAAAAAGGACATTAGCTAAAAACTAAACAAATGTGAATAAAGTATGGGTTTTGCTTAATAATAATTTATCAATATTGGTTCATTGATTGCAACAAATGTTATCATATGAAAGTCAAGCTTTTTTTAAAAAAAGCATGCTTTTAGAGAATGATTAACAGTATGGGAGATATCTAATTCCTATGATTTAGGAGACATGTTATAGACAATCTGATTTTGAATCAGCTTGAGAACACTAATTATTAACATGAACAAGGAAAGGAAGCATCAAGTGACTTAAATTGCCCAATCCTGAGATTTTGTACTGGAAGGAGACATCCATACTATTTCTCCTGCTGAGACTTCTCTACTTCTCTTTCTCCTTTATTCATAAAGATTCACACACACACACACACCAAGTCCCTATTAGCAATTTACGTTATAGTACTCAAGGCATGCTATGTACTAATGTGAGCATTCTACATGCCTTATCTTAGCTCGGTTCTCATGATCCTCTTTGTGCAGGATTGCCCCAGATAGCCTGAGTGCCCAGGCAACTCATAGTAGCCCTCTTGTAATGGCTATGCCAAACCACACCTTGCTTCTGAGTGAATGCCAAGCCAAGAAATCAAACAGGTGAACAACTGAATGCTATTATACAAATGAATTAATAAAATCACATCATTCAAGGGAAAAAGAAGTAACTCTGCCAAATTAGCATGTCAAGTCATTATTTAACATTGACAGGCTATGTAGGAAACTGAATGCATTCCAAGTCAGTTGAGGTTCTGGAGAACATAAAGATGATTAAGTTCTAAAGCAGCATTATAATGGAGCCTGTTGAAAGACCGAATGAAGCCCGTAGAAGACAGAAGACTAAGTTAATAAATTGCACTGACTTCAGTTAAAAATTGAAGAAACTTGAAAGTAAGCTAGAATTTACTAGCAGGAGCTCACTGCAGAATTCTTAGTTCTAGTGGGGGAAATGTACACTTCTTTCTTATAAAAGTAATATGGTAACTTTACAAAGCTTGGAAAATGAGAATATAAAGTTAAAATCACCCATAATCTCAATAACTAGACATAGGGAAGACTCATGTTTTTTAAAAATTGCAAATTTCACAAAGACACACAAACCAGGATGTCAGAAGGGGCCATTAAAGTGTGGGGCCCTTAAGTCTGAACTTCATTCACTTTAAGTTAGGTCCATCTATGCCTAGCAGTAATCAATATTATGGGATCTTAGAAGAGTTTGGGTTTGAATCTCAGCAACACTTACTAGCTGAAAAACCATGAGCAAGTTGCTTTAGTTTTGCTATGCCTCAGTTTTCTATCTTTGCAATGGGGATAAGGTCAATCTCATATCATGACTCTTAATTTAGAATATAGTAAAAATAACTATTATGGTCCTGTCTTTCCTAAACACATACATATACATGCTTATAAAGCTATCTCACTAGTTTCATGCATAAACAATTTCCCATGATCTTGGGTCTTTAAGACAAACCAAGAATTATACTGAATAGCTGTGTAACTTAAAGACTCCCTAATTAGACATTTTGAGTATCAGTTTAAAATGGGAGATGCTTAGCATCAGATGGCTTTGCCTGTTGAAAGCACTACAAAGTCACCTTTAATGCCAAAGACTAGTAACACTTTAGGGAATAAGCCAACTAGACATAGATCTTTGACAAAAACAAGATGGCAATTAAGAGGGCTTGTTAGGAAAAATGAGAGCATGCTACTTCATATGGAACACAAAGTTGGTAGTACCCCGAGGCTGTACAGGGCTGAAGCCTTGGAGAGCAGTGTAGATGTTGGTACTAGATGGAAACTCCTAGAGGCCAGGCCCTTCCTGAACATCCCTCTGTTGTGTCTATTATAACGTGAAACAGTGATGGTGGGGGGTGGTAATTCCTTTGCCCAAAGTTACTGAGAGACAGCAGAGGTCCAAGACAGGTTTGATAAACCCTAAAACCTATTATATTGACTCCCAACCTCAGCTAGCTACCTTTAGTTAGTTAGTCCACAGTCTAAATCCTGGTTTCCCTAGTTATTAGTAGTGAGAGCTTGGGCATGTAGTCTAACCTCTGGGACCATTTCCTCAGTAAAACTGAAATTTATTGAGGATTCTGGGAAAAGGATGGTGGGATAAGAAGGCAAGGCAGAAACCTCCTCCCCAAATCACATAGAACATGAAAATATAGCAAATACAACTAGGCCTGAAAATGACCTGAAGACTGCAGAACAGACTGCCTACATCTGGGGAGGAAGAGAAGACCTCACAGAAAGGGTAAAGTGGCAAAGCCCCAAACCGGCACGATCCAAACCCTCCCTGCACCCCAGCCCACAGGTAGGAGGAAGAAGAGAGGAGTGGGGACGGAGTAGGAGCCCAGGACCACTGAATACCTGGCCCTGGAGATCTGTTCCAGGAACACGAACCTACATTACATGGTGTTCTGGAGATTAGAGGGGATGGAAAGCAAAGACGGGCGGAACACTTACTGAGATTCCAGCACTTGTGGAGAACAGATTCGCTCTACCGGTGCCGCTGAGACAAAAAGCAAAGCAGGCAGTTTGAAGGACTTTCAAGAGACAAGAGGGGACCTAAAGGGACAAAGATTAGACAGAGCTCTCTGTGTAAGGGCAGGTGGACAATACCTCCCTGGCCGGTCCTCAGCCCAGCAGGTTGAGAACTCTTAGGAGCTTCAGATGCTCCATCTCTCTGGCTGGCAATGTAACCCCAAGTCTTCCTGCTATGATGCACAGCCTGCCATTCCTTCCTCCCAGCAGGCATCAGTCCTGCTCACCTGCCACCCCCGCCATTGCAGCAGGCCAGCTGGAGGGTGGCTCTGCCCACGGCAACCCCAGATGGTGCAGCACCAAGGCTCCTCCCTGCATGTACAGCCCACTTGACCTGGCAGTGGAGGCAGGCATTACAGCTGGGAAGGCATGAAAACTCTCCCAACCGAGCTCTTTCCTCCCGCCAGTGCAGGTCCCTCTCGCATGCGGCCCCCGCCATTGCAGCAGGACAGATGGAGGGTGGCTCCACCCACGGCAGCTCCATCAGCACAGCCCCAAGTATTCTCCCTGCTCGTGTGATCAGCTGATGGCCCACAGAGCCCACCTGAAATCAGACCATTACAAGCCAGACAGAAGGGTACCACACCCAATACATGCCAACAGCAGGGGCTCCCACACAGGATATTGAGATTCTGGGCACTAGAGGGCACCTCCTACACAAAGCTATTATTCCAAAGGAAACACACACACTGAAGAGGCAGACGAATTTGCTCCCAACAAAACTATATGAAAAACACCAGAAAGAAAGCTTAGTGAAACTGAAATCACCAGTCTTCTTGATAAAGACTACAAAGTAAAAAGCATAAACATGCTCACGGATTTACAGAAAAATATTCAAGAGCTCAGGGAGGACCTCAACAAAAAGACAGAAGACCTCCAAAAAAATCACTTTGAACCAAAGAATACAGTACCTGAAATGAAAAATACAATGGAAGGAATTAATAGCAGGCTTACACAGGTTGAAAAAGTTGTAGAGGATATGGAAATTAGTGAGCAATAAAACAATGAAGCCAAAAAACAGAGAAAAAAGGGTCTCTACAAATGAAAGAATAAACAGAGAGCCATGTGACTAATCCAAACAGGACAATATTTGCATTATAGGGGTACCAGAAGAAGAAAGGAGAGACAAAGGGATAGAAAATCTCTTTGAGGAAATAATTATTTGAAACTTCCCCAATATGGGGAAAGAAATAGACAAACAGGTCACAGAAGCACAAAGAACCCCCAACAAAAGGAACCCTAGGAAGATAACACCAAGACATAAAATAATTAAAATAGCAAAGATCAAGGACAAGGAGAGAGTATTGAAAGCAGCCAGAGAGAGAAAAGATCACCTATAAAGGAAACCCCATCAGGCTATCACCAGGATTTTCAGCAGAAACCTTACAGACCAGAATGGAGTAGCATGATATAATGTAATGAAACAGAAGGGCCTCCAACCAAGAATACTCTACCCAGCAATATTATCACTTAAATTTGAAGCAGGGATTAAACAATTTCCAGATAAACAAAAGGTAAGGGAATTCACCACCACTAAACCAATCCCTACAGGATATGTTAAAGAGAATGCTCTAGATGGAAATGCTTATAAATGTCACCAAAAAAAATAAACCCACAGTAAAGGTAGTAGACCAATTAATTACCAAGAAAATATGAAATTAAATCAACTATTCACAAAGTTAGTCAAGGGATACACAAAGAGCGCAGAATATGACACCTAATATATAAAGTATGGAGGAGGAAGAATGGGGAGAAAAAAAAGTATCTTAGACTGTGTTTGAAATAGAGTAATAAGAGATTCAAGATACATTGTTACATAGTAAGGAAGCTATCCTTGAATCTTTGGTAACCACAAAGATAAAGCCTACAATGGCAATAAGTACATATTTATTGATAATCTATTGACAATCACCTTAAATGTAAATGGACTGAATGCACCAATCAAAAGACTGAATGGATAAAAAAACAAGACCCATCTATATGCTGCCTACAAGGGACTCATTTCAGAACCAAAGACATACACAGACTAAAAATGAAGGGATAGAAAAACATATTTCATGCAAATAATAGGGAGAAAAAAGCAGGAACAGCAGTACTTACATCAGACAAAATATATTTTAAAACAAAGAAAGTAACAAGAGACAAATAAGGACATTACATCATGACAAAGAGGTCAGTACAACAAAAGGACATAACCATTATACCTATTCACTCAATGTAGGAGCACCTAAATATGTAAAACAAATGCTAACAGAATTAAAGGGGGAAACAGAATGCAATACGTTCATTTTAGGAGATGTTAACATGTTACACCAATAGTTCAATCAGACAGAAATAAGTAAGGAAACAGAGGCACTAAATAGTACATTAAAACAGGTGAACCTAACAGACATCTACAGAACATTACACCCAAAAGAAGCAGGATACACATTCTTCTCATATGTACATGGAACATTTTCCAGAATATATCACATCCTAGGCCATAAAAAGAGCCTCAATAAATTCAAAAAGACTGAAATTGTACCAATGAGCTTCTCAGACCACAAAGGTAGGAAACTAGAAATAAATGACACAAAGAAAACAAAAAAGCCTACAAACACATGGTGGCTTAACAATATGTTCCTAAATAATCAATGAATCAATGACCAAATTAAAACAGAGATCAAGCAATATATGGAGACAAATGAAAACAATTCAACAGCCCAAAACCTGTGGGATGCAGCAAAGGCAGTTCTAAGAGGAAAGCACATAGCAATAAAAGCTTAGCTCAAGAAAGAAGAACAAACCCAAACCCAAATGAACAGTCTAAACTCACAATTAAAGAAACTAGAAAAAGAAAAAATAATGCCCAAGTCAATAGAAGGAGGGACATAATAAAGATCACAGCATAAATAAATAAAATTTAGAATAGAATAGAATATAAAGAATCAATGAAACCAGGAGCTGGTTCTTTGAGAAAATAAACAAAATAAACCCCTAGCCCGACTTCTCAAGAAAAAAACAGTGTACACACATAAACAAAATCAGAAACAAAAAAGGAAAAATCATAATGGACACCATGGAAATATAATTATTAAAGGATACTATGGGAGGGGTGGAAGATGGCGGCGTGAGTAGAGCAGCGGAAATCTCCTCCCAAAACCACATATATCTATGAAAATATAACAAAGACAACCCTTCCTAGAATAAAGACCAGAGGACACAGGACAATATCCAGACCACATCCGCACCTGAGAGAACCCAGTGCCTCGCGAAGGGGGTAAGATACAAGCCCCGGCCCCGCGGGAGCCGAGCGCCCATCCCCCCAACTCCTGACGGGAGGGAGACGGAGCCCAGGACTGCCGAACACCCAGCCCCAGCCATCCGGGCCCAGACACAGTACGTGCCCAGGGGGCCCTGGATACTAGGAAAACAGGGCAGCAAGAACAGTGAGCGGGCACCGGAGGCCAGGCGCCAGAGGACATAAGAAAAGCGCATGACCAATTTTTTTTTTTTTTTTTTTTTTTGCTGCTTTGCTTTGGCGAGTGCTTTTTTGGAAGTCTTAAAGGGACAGGGACCCCAACACTAGGGAAACAGGGCAGCAAGAACAGTGAGCGGGCACCGGTGGCCTGGCACCAGAGGACATAAGAAAAGCGACTGCCCATTTTTTTTTTTTTTTTGCTGTTTTGTTTTGGCAAGCGCTTTTTGGTAGTCTTAAAGGGATAGGGACCCCAATACTAAGGAAACAGGGCAGCAAGACTGGTGAGCAGAGGCCTGAGGCTGGCACCGGAGAATAAAGAAAAACGAGCGACCACCTTTTTTTTTAATTAAAAAAAAATTTTTTTTTTTTTTTTTTTTTTGGTGGTCGTTGTTTTGTTTTGGCGGGTGCTTTTTGGAAGTCTTAAAGGGGCAGGGCGGGACACTTAATCCAGAGGTAGGGAATCTGGGGATCTCTGGGCACCCTAACCCCTGGGCTGCAGGGAGCAGGGAGGCCCCTTACGGAGATAAATAGCCTCCCAGCAGCTCCTGCTCCAACGCGACTCCACCATTTTGGAGGAGAGGCCCGAACCAGGCCACGCCCACAGCAACAGCGGAGATTAACTCCATAGCAGCCGGGCAGGAAGCAGAAACCCTGTCTGCGCGCAGCTGCCCAGCACAAGCCACTAGAGGTCGCTGTTCTCCCAGGAGAGGAGTGCCACAAACCAACAAGAAAGGAAGTCCTTCCAGCCATCACTCGTCCCAGCTCTGCAAACTATTCCTATCACCATGAAAAGGCAAAGCTACAGGCAGACAAAGATCACAGAGACAACACCAGAGAAGGAGACAGACCTAACCAGTCTTCCTGAAAAAGAATTCAAAATAAGAATCATAAACATGCTGACAGAGATGCAGAGAAATACGCAAGAGAAATGGGATGAAGTTCGGAAGGAGATCACAGATGCCAGAAAGGAGATCGCAGAAATGAAACAAACTCTGGAAGGGTTTATAAGCAGAATGGATAGAATGCAAGAGGCCATTGATGGAATTGAAACCAGAGAACAGGAACGCATAGAAGCTGACATAGAGAGAGACAAAAGGATCTCCAGGAATGAAACAATATTAAGAGAACTGTGTGACCAATCCAAAAGGAACAATATCCGTACTATAGGGGTTCCAGAAGAAGAAGAAGAGAGAGGAAAAGAGATGGAAAGTATCTTAGAAGAAATAATTGCTGAAAACTTCCCCAAACTGGGGGAGGAAATAATCAAACAGACCACAGAAATACACAGAACCCCCAACAGAAAGGATCCAAGAAGGACAACACCAAGACACATAATAATTAAAATGGCAAAGATCAAGGACAAGGAAAGTTTTAAAGGCAGCTAGAGAGAAAAAGGTCACCTATAAAGGGAAACCCATCAGGCTAACATCAGACTTCTCGACAGAAACCCTACAGGCCAGAAGAGAATGGCATGATATATTTAATACAATGAAACAGAAGGGTCTTGAACCAAGGACACTGTATCCAGCACGACTATCACTCAAATATGACGGTGGGATTAAACAATTCCCAGACAAACAAAAGCTGAGGGAATTTGCTTTCTACAAACCACCTCTACAGAACATCTTACAGGGACTGCTCTAGATGGGAGCACTCCTAGAAAGAGCACAGCACAAAACACCCAACATATGAAGAATCGAGGAGGAGGAACAAGAAGGGAGAGAAGAAAAGAATCTCCAGACAGTGTATACAACAGCTCAATAAGCGAGCTAAGTTAGGCAGTAAGATACTAAAGAGGCTAACCTTGAACCTTTGGTAACCACGAATTTAAAGCCTGCAATGGCAATAAGTACATATCTTTCAATAGTCACCCTAAATGTTAATGGGTTGAATGCACCAATCAAAAGACACAGAGTAACAGAATGGATAAAAAAGCAAGACCCATCTATATGCTGCTTACAAGAAACTCACCTCAAACCCAAAGACATGTACAGACTAAAAGTCAAGGGATGGAAAAACATATTTCAAGCAAACAACAGCGAGAAGAAAGCAGGGGTTGCAGTACTAATATCAGACAAAATAGACTTCAAAACAAAGAAAGTAACAAGAGATAAAGAAGGACACTACATAATGATAAAGGGCTCAGTCAAACAAGAGGATATAACCATTCTAAATATATATGCACCCAACACAGGAGCACCAGCATATGTGAAACAAATACTAACAGAACTAAAGGGGGATATAGACTGCAATGCATTCATTCTAGGAGACTTCAACACACCACTCACCCCAAAGGATAGATCCACTGGGCAGAAAATAAGTAAGGACACGGAAGCACTGAACAACACAGTAGAGCAGATGGACCTAATAGACATCTATAGAACTCTACATCCAAAAGCAGCGGGATATACATTCTTCTCAAGTGCACATGGAACATTCTCCAGAATAGATCACATTCTAGGCCACAAAAAGAGCCTCAGAAAATTCCAAAAGATTGAAATCCTACCAACCAACTTTTCAGACCACAAAGGCATAAAACTAGAAATAAACTGTACAAAGAAAGCAAAGAGGCTCACAAACACATGGAGGCTTAACAACACGCTCCTAAATAATCAATGGATCAATGACCAAATCAAAATGGAGATCCAGCAATATATGGAAACAAATGACAACAACAACACTAAGCCCCAACTTCTGTGGGACACAGCAAAAGCAGTCTTAAGAGGAAAGTATATAGCAATCCAAGCATATTTAAAAAAGGAAGAGCAATCCCAAATGAATGGTCTAATGTCACAATTATCGAAATTGGAAAAAGAACAACAGATGAGGCCTAAGGTCAGCAGAAGGAGGGACATAATAAAGATCAGAGAAGAAATAAATAAAATTGAGAAGAATAAAACAATAGCAAAAATCAATGAAACCAAGAGCTGGTTCTTCGAGAAAATAAACAAAATAGATAAGCCTCTAGCCAGACTTATTAAGAAGAAAAGAGAGTCAACACAAATCAACAGTATCAGAAACGAGAAAGGAAAAATCACGACGGACCCCACAGAAATACAAAGAATTATTAGAGAATACTATGAAAACCTATATGCTAACAAGCTGGGAAACCTAGGAGAAATGGACAACTTCCTAGAAAAATAGAAACAGAAAATCTAAACAGACCAATTACCAGCAACGAAATTGAAGCGGTAATCAAAAAACTACCAAAGAACAAAACCCCCGGGCCAGATGGATTTACCTCGGAACTTTATCAGACATACTGGGAAGACATAATACCCATTCTCCTTAAAGTTTTCCAAAAAATAGAGGAGGAGGGGATACTCCCAAACTCATTCTATGAAGCTAACATCACCCTAATACCAAAACCAGGCAAAGACCCCACCAAGAAATAAAACTACAGACCAATATCCCTGATGAACGTAGATGCAAAAATTCTCAATAAAATATTAGCAAACCGAATTCAAAAATACATCAAAAGGATCATACACCATGACCAAGTGGGATTCATCCCAGGGATGCAAGGATGGTACAACAGTCGAAAGTCCATCAACCTCATCCACCACATCAACAAAAAGAAAGACAAAAACCACATGATCATCTCCATAGATGCTGAGAAAGCATTTGACAAAGTTCAACATCCATTCATGATAAAAACTCTCAGCAAAATGGGAATAGAGGGCAAGTACCTCAACATAATAAAGGCCATCTATGATAAACCCACAGCCAACATTATATTGAACAGCGAGAAGCTGAAAGCATTTCCTCTGAGATCGGGAACTAGACAGGGATGCCCACTCTCTCCACTGATATTTAACATAGTACTGGAGGTCCTAGCCACGGCAATCAGACAAAACAAAGAAATACAAGGAATCCAGATTGGTAAAGAAGAAGTTAAACTGTCACTATTTGCAGATGACATGATACTGTACATAAAAAACCCTAAAGACTCCACCCCAAAACTACTAGAACTGATATCGGAATACAGCAAAGTTGCAGGATACAAAATCAACACACAGAAATCTGTGGCTTTCCTATATACTAACAATGAACCAACAGAAAGAGAAATCAGGAAAACAACTCCATTCACAATTGCATCAAAAAAAATAAAATACCTAGGAATAAACCTAACCAAAGAAGTGAAAGACTTATACTCTGAAAACTACAAGTCACTCTTAAGAGAAATTAAAGGGGACACTAACAGATGGAAACTCATCCCATGCTCGTGGCTAGGAAGAATTAATATCGTCAAAATGGCCATCCTGCCCAAAGCAATATACAGATTTGATGCAATCCCTATGAAACTACCAGCAACATTCTTCAATTAACTGGAACAAATAATTCAAAAATTCATATGGAAACACCAAAGACCCCGAATAGCCAAAGCAATTCTGAGAAAGAAGAATAAAGTAGGGGGGATCTCACTCCCCAACTTCAAGCTCTACTATAAAGCCATAGTAATCAAGACAGTTTGGTACTGGCACAAGAACAGAGTCACAGACCAATGGAACAGACTAGAGAATCCAGACATTAACCCAGACATATATGGTCAATTAATATTTGATAAAGGAGCCATGGACATACAATGGCAAAATGACAGTCTCTTCAATAGATGGTGCTGGCAAAACTGGACAGCTACATGTAGGAGAATGAAACTGGACCATTGTCTAACCACATATACAAAAGTAAACTCAAAATGGATCAAAGACCTGAATGTAAGTCATGAAACCATTAAACTCTTGGAAGAAAACATAGGCAAAAACCTCTTAGACATAAATATGAGTGACCTCTTCTTGAACATATCTCCCTGGGCAAGGAAAACAACAGCAAAAATGAGTAAGTGGGACTATATTAAGCTGAAAAGCTTCTGTACAGCAAAAGACACCATCAATAGAACAAAAAGGATCCCTACAGTATGGGAGAATATATTTGAAAATGACACATCCGATAAAGGCTTGACGTCCAGAATATATAAAGAGCTCACATGCCTCAACAAACAAAAAACAAATAACCCAATTAAAAAATGGGCAGAGGAACTGAACAGACGGTTCTCCAAAAAAGAAATACAGATGGCCAACAGACACATGAAAAGATGCTCCACATCACTACTTATCAGAGAAATGCAAATTAAAACTACAATGAGGTATCACCTCACACCAGTAAGGATGGCTGCCATCCAAAAGACAAACAACAACAAATGTTGGTGAGGCCGTGGAGAAAGGGGAACCCTCCTACACTGCTGGTGGGAATGTAAATTAGTTCAACCATTGTGGAAAGCAGTATGGAGGTACATCAAAATGCTCAAAACAGACTTACCATTTGACCCAGGAACTGCTCTCCTAGGAATTTACCCTAAGAATGCAGCAATCAAGTATGAGAAAGATCAGTGCACCCCTATGTTTATCGCAGCACTATTTACAATAGCCAAGAATTGGAAGCAACCTAAATGTCCATCGATAGATGAATGGATAAAGAAGATGTGGTACATATACACAATGGAATACTACTCAGCCATAAGAAAAGGGCAAATCCAACCATTTGCAGCAAGATGGATGGAGCTGGAGGGTATTATGCTCAGTGAAACAAGCCAAGCGGAGAAAGAGAAATACCAAATGATTTCACTCATCTGTGGAATATAAGAACAAAGGAAAAACTGAAGGAACAAAACAGCAGCAGAATCACAGAACTCAAGAATGGACTAACAGGTACCAAAGGGAAAGGGACTGGGGAGGATGGGTGGGTAGGGAGGGATAAGGGTGGGGAGAAGTAGGGGGGTATTAAGATTAGCATGCATGGGGGGGTAGGAGAAAAGGGAGGGCTGTACAACACAGAGAAGGCAAATAGTGATTCTACAACATTTTGCTATGCTGATGGACAGTGACTGTAAAGGGGTTTATAGGGGAGACCTGATATAGGGGAGAGCCTAGTAAACATAATATTCATCATGTAAGTGTAGATTAGTGATACCAAAAACAAAACAAAACAAAACAAAACAAAAAAGGACAGTTCCTGTGTGGTAACCTCCAATGAGTTCTACACAAGGGTATAAAGGGCATATACAAGTGTAGGCAAAGGGTCTGTTTGCGTTTATACAGAAATCAAAGCCTAATTGGGCTACCCTGAAAATGAACTAAGATACGATATGAAAGAGAACTTCCAACATCAGCACTCTCTGGAAGACTCATGCCAGAAGATGATCATCAAAAAACCCCAACAAAGATCCACGCACTGCTACAGCTGTAGATGCACTCATCCCACCAGCTCCTGGACTTGCCATGGGAATGAAGGAGATATCTAAGCTGGCCTGTGCATACAGTAAAACAACAAATTTGACTGGATCTCTACTGTTGGAACTCAACCAAGAATTAGGAGAAGTACAAATTGTAGCGCTCCAAAATCTTACAACTACAGACTATTTACTGTTAAAAGAACATAAGGGATGTGAATATTCCCCAGGAATGGGTTGTTTTAATTTGTCTGATTTCTCTCAGACTGTTCAAGTTCAGTTGGACAATATCCACCATATCATAGATAAGTTTACACAAATGCCTAAGGTGCCTAACTGGTTCTCTCGGTTTCACTGGAGATGGCTGGTAATTACAGATATGCTTTGGTTATGTAACTATACTCCTATTATGTTAATGTGTGTGCGCAATTTAAGTAGTAGCTTAAAACCTATACATGCTGAAGTTACTCTACAAGAAGATATGTCAAAGAAATAGTCAATCTTCCCATGTTTTCTTCCGCCTGCTACTTCTATAGCTTTTCTTCTTCCTTCCTAATTACAACCCTTAAATAGAATTCGTGCCTTATATCAAATTTACCGAGTATCATAATTCTTCCAAGTGGTAAAGATACCTCAAGACAAATGCTGGGCATAGAAACTACAGGGCATAAATATGCAAAGAAATAAAAAGCTAACCATTTCAAACAATAAGCCTTCTCTCTCACTTACCAACTTCACATTTCCCTGTATGGCCCCGGAAGATGACTGGTTAGCCAGAGATGGGTAAGATTCCTCAAGGGAGGAACAACCTAAGACAGGCACAGTCGCAGGGGGGCCATCAGGTGAGAAATTGGGGATCAACAGAGGTGAGGCTTAGAACCTCACCCCCCCTGTTCTGAGAGAAATCTTTTGCATACGTAGACGTTTTATTGCCCTTGTCTAGCTTGGATTAACACATAGTCTACAGGCACACACCTGATCATCTACATTTGCTCTCTTACAACACTAAACTATGTTTTCTACCTTTATCTTGTATCTACCTACCACTTCAGCATTTTATTAAAAATAATAATAGAGAAATGTGGTATCCACATATAAATCAAGTATAAAAACCAAATGAGTATTCATATTTGAACTGACTGTTTATAGTTCATAATGCATGAGCAAAACCGAAGGTTTCTGTGATGACTGCCCTTGTACTGTTCACCATGTAACTTATTCACTATGTAAGAATTTGTTCTCCATGTAAGAACTTGTTTGTTATGCTTCAGAAGATTGGAGACTGACGAAAATTAGGCTTGGGGTGGATTCATGATTGTGCATTGAGCATTGACTCCCCTATACAGAATTTTATTGTTGTTAACAAACATTTGATCAATAAATATGAGAGATGCCCTCAAAAATAAATAAATAAATAAAAATAAATTTTAAAAAAAGGATACTATGAAAAATTATATGCCAACAAATTGGACAACCTAGAATGGACAACTTTATAGAAAAAGACAACCTTCCAAGACTGACCCAGGAAGAAACAGAAAATCTGAACAGACCAATTGAACTGGTAATCAAAAAACTACCTAAGAATAAAATTCCATACCAGATGGCTACACGGCTTAATTTTATAAAAACATTTAAAGAAGAGCTAACACCCATCCTTCTTAAAGTATCTCAAAAAATAGGAGAGGAGGGAATACTTTCAAACTCCATGAGGCCAGCATCACTCCAACACCAAAACCAAAGACACCATACAAAAAAATTACAAACCAATATCCTTGATGAACATAGGTGCAAAAATCCTCAACAAAATATATTAGCAAATTGAATTAAAAAATACATCAAATAGATCATTCATCATGACAAAATGGGATTTAATCCAGGGATGCAAGGATGTTATAACATTCGTAAATCAATCAGTACCATATGCCATATTAATAAAAAGGACAAAAATCACATAATCAGCTCAATAGATGCTGAAAAAGCATTTGATAAAATTCAACACCCATTCATGATAAAAACTCTCAACAACATGGATATATAGGACAAGTACCTCAACATATTACCATATATGACAAACCCACAGCTAACATCATACTTAACAGTGAAAAGCTAAAAGCTTTCTTCTGGGATCAGCAAGAAGACAATGATGCCCACTCTCACCACTTTTATTCAACATAGTACTGGAGGTCCTAGCCATGGCAATCAAACAACACAAAGAAATAAAAGGCATCCAGATTGGTAAGGAAGAAGTTAAATTGTCACTGTTTACAGATGACATATTGTACATAAAAAACCCTAAAGAATCCACTCCAAAACTACTAGAATATCTGAATTCAGCAAAGTTGCAGACACAAAATTAATACGCAGAAATCTGTTGCATTCCTGTACACTTAACGATGAACTAGCAGAAAGAGAAATCAGGAAAACAATTCCATTCACAACTGCATCAAAAAGAATACCTAGGAATAAACCTAACCAAGGAAGTGAAAGACCTATACCCTGAAAACTACAAGACATTCATGAGAGAAATTAAAGAAGATACCAATAAATGGAAATACATCCCGTGCTCATGGATAGGAAAAACTAATATTGTCAAAATGGCCATCCTGCCTAAAGCATTCTACAGATTCACTGCAACCCCTATCAAAATACCAACAGTATTCTTCAACGAAGTAGAGCAAATAGTTCTAAAATTCATATGGAACCACAAAAGACCCCAAATAGCCAAAGCAATCCTGAGAAAGAACAACAAAGCTGGGGGATTGACTTCAAGCTCTACTACAAAGCCACAGTAATCAAAACAATTTGGTACTGGCATAAGAACAGACCCACAGGTCAATGGAACAGAATAGAGCCCAGATATAAACCCACACATATGGTCAATTAATATGCAATAAAGGAGCCATGAGTATACAATGGGGAAATGACAGCCTCTTCAACACACCTGGTGCTGGGAAAACTGGACAGCTACCTGTAAGAGAATTAAACTGGATTGTCTAACTCCATATACAAAAGCAAACTCGAAATGGATCAAAGACCTGAATGTAAGTCAGGAAACCATAAAACTCTTAGAAGAAAACATAGGCAAAAATCTCTTAAATATAAATATGAGCAACTTTTTCATGAACATAGCCCCTCAGGCAAGGGAAACAAAATAAAAAACACAAGTGGGACTACACCAAACTGAAAAGCTTCTGTACAGCAAAGGACACTAACAGCAGCACAAAAGAGCATCCCACATTATAGGGGAATATATTCGTAAACTATTTATCCAATAAGGGGTTAACATCTGAAATATATAAAGAGCTCACATGCCTTAACATCCAAAATACAAATAACCTGATTAAAAAATGGGCAGAGGATCTGAACAGACACTTCTCCAAAGAAATTCGAATGGCCAACAGGCACATGAAAAGATGCCCCACATCACCAATCATCAGGAAAATGCAAATTAAAACCACA
This sequence comes from Manis pentadactyla, assembly GCF_030020395.1. Taxonomy (NCBI): domain Eukaryota; kingdom Metazoa; phylum Chordata; class Mammalia; order Pholidota; family Manidae; genus Manis; species Manis pentadactyla. The sequence continues at coordinate 34,476,590 of NC_080023.1, read as the reverse complement.
ATGAGGTATCACCTCACACCAGTTAGGATGGCCACCATCCAAAAGACAAACAACAAATGTTGGCAAGGCTGAGGAGAAAGGGAAACCCTCCTACACTGCTGGTGGGAATGTAAATTAGTTCAACCATTGTGTAAAGCAATATGGTGGTTCCTCAAAACACTAAAAATAGAAATTTACCTGAAGAAAACAACATCCCTGATTCAAAAAGACATATGTACCCCTATGTTTACTGCAGCACTATTTACAATAATCAAGATATGGAAGCAACCTAAGTGTCCATCAGTAGATGAGTGGATAAATAAGATGTGGTACACACAATGGAATATTATTCAGCCATAAAAAGAATCCTATTTGCAACAACATGGATGGATCTAGAGGGTATTATATGTTCAATGAAATAAGCCAGGCAGAGAAAGACACATACCAAATGATTTTACTCATTTGTGGAGTACAAAAACAAAGAAAAACAGAAGGAAAAAAACATCAGCAGACTCACACTCTGAGAAGGGACTAGTGGTTACCAAAGGGGAGGGGTCGGGATGTTGGGTGGGGAAGAAGGGGATTAAGGGGTACTATAATTTGCAATCACATATAGGTAGGTCATGGGACAGCAGTACAGAACAGAGATGACAAGTAATGACTGTAATGTCTTACTACATTGACAGTGACCACAATGGAGGGGGTGAGGACTTGGTGGATGTTGAAACCACTGTGTTGTTTATGTGAAACCATCGTAAGATTGTATATCCATACTTTAATTTTAAAAAACCCTCAAATTTCTCTACACCTCTCCTGTTGCTATCACCGCATACATTAGCTATATCATAACCTTCCTTGGTGTAGTGTGCTAAGAGTTTGGGAGCATTTTAACAGATCTGCTTCTCAAACATGTGATCTTGCAGTTACATATAGTGGTATAATTTGTATTTCTGAGACCAAAACCCATCTCTACCAGCTCCTACAAGCAGGAAGTCATCTTGCTTAGTTTCCTTCCCCTCAAGTCAACCTTCAAAGCGACTGTACAGAGGTCACAAGCCAAGTTAGCATTGCAAACACATCCCTCTGGCTTTGACACTAAGCAATTAATCACCTAATCACTATATATTTAGTTATATTAAAAGTGTATCAATGATCGTGATCAATTTCCTCCTTGGAACCAAAATTCCTTCATTTACAAGTGGGAAGTTAGTTATCACTATAGAATGATCAGAGCTAAAAATTTTAAGCTTAGTGAGACCTAAATCATCTGAACTCATGGCAACAGACAGGATAAAGCTCTTCTGGGAAGATCACACTAAGTGCATGGGGTTTCTCCCCCACTACCCATAATTCTGGTAGAGAGGGACTGTTATATCCAAGTATCAATTATTAAGAATAAATGTCAATCTTTAATGCAAGCCTATAAATTACGTATTAATGTATCCTTACCTATAAGGCTTAATGACAAATGGCAGACATTTGTTTAAAAAAATGGACCCTGATTTCTGGAAAATGAGGTATTGCTAAAAACTTTTTAAGAACTACACTGATTGTACATGAAGAGGACACAGGAGCCAACAGAGTTCTCAATGGCTAAAGCCAGAACAATTTGAGTGACAAAATGTAGTACTGGATTATAACCCAGAATTTAAAATTAATATCCCTGTATTTATGCTGATATAAATGACTGAATAAATAAGGGAGAGACAATCTCCCTTGCAGAGTATCAAAGAATTTAGATACTCCACTCTCTAGAGCATAACTCGCTACTGTTAAAAGCATGGGCTGTGCAGACTTCCCTCCAAGGAGTCTCATGTGGAAGGAGGGGGAATAAAAAACACAAATTTACAATGGGAGACTTGACAAATGCCACCTCAGCCAAGTGACCAAGGTCAGTAGCAACAGCAACAAGTCATGTTGACAGTATGTACCCTTTATATGTGGTGAAAATGGCATCTTACCTCTGTGGTCTTCCTCCTCCAAAATTCATAACCCCAGTCTAATTATGAGAAAAACATTAAATAAATCCCAATATGGAGCATCTTACATAAGATATAAAATGGGAAATGGATGAGAAGTACATGGGAACTCTGCTATCTTCTCAATTATCTGTTAAGTCTAAAATTGTACTAAAAAATGAAGTATTTAAGGAATATTTTTAAGCCCCCAAGTATGCACAGTAATATAAATGTACAGAAAAAAGTTGAGACACACTGAACCAATAGTATTTTCACGGTGATTCTCTTACCTGCTATTGTATGAGTTGTTTATATGGAAGACATAAACAGAGTACTACAAAAATAACAACATATATTGAAGGGAAGGTAAAAGAAAAAATGAAAACCAGTTTAGGCTTATCTCTTATCAGCAATAAACTTTTATTTCTTTTAAGGACAAACAAACCACATCCAAGGTCTTAACTTACAGACACAAACTGAAGGAGCTGTTTAAAGCATGAGATATTGAGGTACAAGACATACAATGGGGGAAAATGCTCCACTGTCTAAAGCTTACACCCAAGTCTGCTTGATGGACAGCTAGCTGAGCTCTGCTAGCGCTTGGGTGTGGGTGAGGGTGAGAGCAGATCAGCAGAACCAAAGGAGAACAGCTGAGCTCTGCAAGTACTGAAGTTGTTACACTGCACAAGACATATTTCACGCTGAAGGGAGGGGAGGAGGGGAGCAGGCTGTGTTTCCCACAGGGCATTAAGCTGCCTTGCAGAGGGCCACAGCAGAAAAGCGGACTTCCCCTTGCTCACGCTCCGTGAACTCTCTGCAGACCTTGGCGGCATCCTGAAAGGAGGAATTTCATTAATATCCAAACCACTGCAGCTCAAAAGGAAAGTTTCAAAAGTACCAGTGGAGCCTATTAATGTTCAAAATTCACCCTGATCAGTGCTAAACCTCCCATTAAACTAAAAAATTGGGGCTGGCTTAAGGGGGGGGGGAAATCAGGTGACAATAAAGACAGGGACCCGTGTCACATGTCTGACATTAGAAGCTTTGATTCTTTCATTATATTGTCATCAAATGCTGTGCTTCTCCCACCTTATGTCCGATTGTGACAAGAAAGCACACTGTTAACGTTCTTTTGCTCAAATTAAAACAAGATAGAAAATCAGTTTCTCTCCCTTCAGAGGGCCCAAGAGAACAATTCCCTAATTTAGAAATTCCCAGAGTAAACATTCTTCCAAAGAAATATTTCCCAAAACAGCCTTAAAGATTAAACACCTGGTATTCCAGGTACAGAGAAGTGACGGATTCTTAGATATTTTACAGGACAGTGACGTGTACTACTATTTCTAAGACCTAGATTACAAAGACTGGTAACTGAAATTTTATCCCAGTGTTATTTACCAAATTCTAGGGTTTAAATGCCTTGGGATTATATGTATCACTCTATTCAATTTGTAAAAAAATCCAGTAGAAAACTCCCCAAACCATACATAAGACCTTTAAGAGGATAAGGAACACTCCATGACATAGAGCAGTCATGGGAAACCAAATCTAGAAATGACCAACTCCAAAATGAGTTTCACTCTTAAAAAGCATCATACACCAGGGTTTTGTTCCTGCTTTAGAACTTGTAAAACTAGAGGGGATCCAGACAGACATCTATCTTTTATTCTTCTAACAGAATTTTTAATATATCAGTATTCCAGAATTTGCCCCAAACCGACTTTCCTGTAGTGCCCATGGTGTTGAATTAATATGAAGGATGTGTCTCTAAATAGAATAGCCATCTCGTACACAAGACAATGAGCAGGGACCTAATGCAAGCTTAGGATAACTGGAATAAGTTTATATATTTTCTTATCAGTTTAACAATAATTTAGTATATAGTTCAGACAACCTAAAAAATTTTTAACCAAATAGAACCAGCCTTACTCGGGATAAGATTTTTCACTAAGATGCTAGTATAATCACTTAATCTTCAATGAGATTTTAATTAGAAGTTTCTAATTTTTTTAAAAACAAAAAGTCTTATCTCCTACACACCTTATAAATTCTATTCAAGTAAGTTTTAGGTATCCTATGTGAGGCACATTTAATGGCATTAGTGCAGTGTTTTACACATAAGCTAGTTAGTATGTATCTTAGAGCTTTATTAGAAGGACCAGAGTCTTTGCCCCAAATGAGTTATAAGCAGAAATTCTGCACCTCTGTTCTTATCCTACCATCAGTAAATTCTGACTCTCATGCAAGCCCCTACATCCTGCCTCTCTAGGTCTCTCATTGAGTATTACTACTTAAATATTTCCTGTGTATATTCAAGAATGAGTTCTACCTGATCTCAGATATCTCTGACAGCTAACTAGAGAAAGTGACCCTCCCTCTTGCAGAGGCATAATTTGGTCCATTAGTACCTTGAGGTTATCAGGTCTCCAAAGATAGGTCTATTATATAGGAAGGCAGTTCAATGGCTAATACCATCCAGATAGGAACCGTGGTTTTGCCATTTAAATCAGTGACCTTGGGCATCACTTAAGCTCTGTACCTGTTTCCTCACATGTTAAATGTGAATACCTACCTCATACATAGCCTCATTAAAAGAATTCTGTAAAAGATATGTCACTTAGAACAACATCTAGCACAGAGTTCAGCAAACTGCCGGCAGTGGGCTGAACCAGCCTGCTGATTATGTTTGTGAATAAAGTTTTAGGGGAACACAGCCACACACATTCATTAGACATTGTCTATGGACTGCTTTAGAGGTGGAACAGAACTGAAGACAGGAAAAACTCATTTCATTGAGCTTCACTTTATTATGCTTTGCAGATACTGTTTTTTTTTACAACTGGGAGGTTTGTGGCAAACCCACTATCAAACAAGTCTTATCAGTACCATTTTTCCAAGAGCATTTGCATACTTTGCGACTATGTCACATTTTGGTAATTTCACAGTATTTCAAACTTTTTCATTATTATCATTACTGTGATCTGTGATCAGTGATTTTTGATGTTACTATTTTAATGGTTTGGGGATACTACAAACCTCACCCATATAAGATGGTTAACTTAATTGGCTGTTACCCCCTTATTTCCTCTCCTTGGGCCTGCCTCCCTATTCTGAGACATAGTAATAACTGAAATTACACCAGTTAATAACCCTACAATGTCTTCTAAGTGTTCAAGTGAAAGGAAGAGGCACAGATCTCCCACTTTCAACCCAAAGCTAGAAATGATTAAGCTTAGTGAGGAAGGCATGTTGAAAGCTGAGACTGGCACAAAAGGCCTGCCTTTTGGCCTAAGTATTAGCCAAGTTGTGAATACAAAGAAGAAAAAAAATTTCTTGAAGGAAATTAAAATGCTACTTCAGTGAACACAAAAATAAGAAAGTGAAACAGACTTATTGCTGATATGGAGAAAATCTGAGTGGTCTGGATAGAAGATCAAACCAGCCACAACATTCCCTTCAGTCAAAGCCTAATCCAGAGCAAGACCCTAACTCTCTTTAATTCAGTGAAGGCTGAGAGAGGTGAGGAAGCTGCAGAAGAAAGCTGAAAGCTAGTAGAGGTTGCTTCATGAGGTTTAAGGAAAACAGCTGTCTCTGTAATGATAAAGTACAAAGTGAAGCACCAAGTGCTGATGTAGAAGCTGCAGCAAGTTACCCAGAGAACTGAGCTAAGAAAATGAATGAAGGTGGTTCCACTAAATAGCAAATTTCAGTGTAGACAAAACAGTCTTCTACTGGAAGATGCCATCTAGGACTCTCATTAACTAGAGAGAAGTCAGTGCCTGGCTTCAAAGGACAGGCTGACTCTCGTTAGGGGCTAAGGCACGTGGTGAATTTAAGTTGAAGCCAAGGCTCCTTTACCATTCTAAAAGTTCAAGGGTCCTTAAGAATATGCTAAATCTACTCTGCTCGTGCTCTATAAATGGACCAAAGCCTGCATAACAACACATCTCTTTACAACATGGCTTACTGAATATTTTAAGCCTACTGTTGAGACATACTGCTCAGAAAAAAAAGATTGCTTTCAAAATCTGACATGCGCAATGCACCTGGCCATTCAAGAGCTCTGATGGGATTGACAAAGAGATTCATGCTGTTTTCATGACTGCTAACACACCATCCATTCTGCAGCCCACGAATGATGGAGTCATTTCAACTTTCAAGACTTATTCTTTAAGAAATACATTTATAAGACTATAGCTGCCACAGATTATGATTCTTCTGATAGATCTGGACAAAGTCAACTGAAAACCTCTGGGAAGTATTTGCTATTCTAGAGGCCATTAAGAACATCTGTGATTTATGGGAAGTGGTCAAAATATCAACATGAATAGGAATTTGGAAGTTGATTCCAACCTCTTGGATGAAGTTCAGGGGCTCAAGAATTAGTGGCAGAAGTAACTAAACCGCACATATGGTAGAAATAGTAAGAGAACTAGAATTAGAATTGGAGCCTGAAGATGTGACTGAACTGCTGCAACCTTGTGTTAAAACTTGAACCGATAGAGTTGCTTCTTACAGAAGGGCAAAGAAAGTGGTTTCTTGAGATGGAAGCTACTCCTGGGGAAGATGCTATGAGGACTGCTGAAATGACAACAAAGGATTTTGAATTTTACATAAACTTAGCTGATAAAAGTAGTGTCAGCATTTGAGAGGACTGATTTTCAAAGTTCTCTGTGGGTAAAATGCTATCAAACAACATCCCACACTACAGAGAAATTGAAAGTCAATCAATGCAGCAAACTTTATTGTTTTACTTTAAGAAATCGCCACAGCCACCCCAACCTTTAATACCACCACTCTGAACAGTCAGCAGCCACTGATACTGGGGCGAGATCCTCTGCCAGCAAAAAGATGACGACTCCCTAAAAGCTCAGACAATGGTCAGCATTTTTTAGCAATAAAATCTTTTTAAATTAAGGTATATACATTGTTTTAAACATAATAAGGCTACTGCACACTTAGTAGACTACAGTATAGTGTAAACAGAACTTTTGTGTGTCCTGGGAAACCAAAAAATTCATTTGACTCGCTTTATTGTGGTGTCTACTTGATTGTGGTGGTCTGGATTGGAGCCCACAACACCCCCAATGAATGCCTCTACTTGCCATAGAGCCACATGCCACAGAAAGACAAGTATTTTCTCCCTGGCTTTTTACAGGAAAATTTTGCCAATCCCTGGTCTGCACACATCACTTAGCAAAAAAGATTAGCTGTTACTACTACAAATGCAGCAGTTATACCTCAGTAGCATTTTTTGTTTTATCACAATTAAGCAACTTTCCTTTGTAACAGTACACTGATTCAACTCTAGAGACTCATTTTTAGGGTGGAGGGGCCTAGGGCAGGTCTATCAACTAATTAAGAGATTTCGGTAGTCACTTGGTACAGTGTTCCTCCTGGATTTTAAAGTTCTTGTCGGAAGAACTCCTGAAATGATCTGCCTGATCAGAATCCATAGTATACTACCTACAAGACCGACCCAAATCCAGCAGTCTGAGGGATTAAGAAAGGCTCAGATTGCTGTTCCTTGAGTCATTACCTACAATACAATCTGACAAGAGGACAATGGTCACCCTAATCCCACAAGGATGTACAGCAGTGGCTTTCAGGCTAATTCTAACCACAGGCTAAAGACAGCATACAATACAGATTAGTCAGCACTGCTCTGAAGGATTCTGTTTAAAACCATTTGCTATAAATTAAGGTAGATAGAATTACTAAAACAATCTTTAAGCTGTAAAGACTGCTATTAACCCAGGTGATTGGTGCTGGCTGTACTGAAAAAGTGTTAGCATTTTAGAAGACAACTTGGCTCAATAAACATGGGCCCTAGTAGAGATGGATTCCAAAGATTACCTGCAGCAGCGAGGCCTCTGAACTGGTGCCATGGTTCACTGGAAAAGGCATTCGTCCATCTGTAACAGAAGCCAGGCTTTTCAATTTTCTCTGCATTTTCTGCCAACTCTGCTCGCCCAGCCTAACGGGAAGTTTTAGGTCTTCCAAATGCCACTACCACTCCACAAAAGGCAGGCTGGTTATGGAGCAATCAGGTGGAAATGAGATTCAAGTGTTCTTAAATACTCACCCACGTGATTCTAATCTACAAACAAGCCCAATCTAGCTACCCTAACAGACGGGGTCTTGTCCCATCTCTTGAGAAGGACCATAGAGCAAGTCAGATGCCATCTCTGAGGTACGTGGAGGCAAGAGGGGCTCCAGAGATTTTATTTGCTCAATGGCTGCTGACTGTCCCCAAGTATCCTTTGCTCCTCTACCCAGAGGTAATGTCTTGACTGAATAAACACAGCCACAAATGTTTCTCCATTAATACAAAGGGGATGACTTCTACAAGATGGATATCTTTCTTGTTGCCATATACCAGCTAACAGAAGTTACCCCAAAATGTCCAAATTATTTTTACACAAATAAGGTCATATTTAGGCATGTACCTTTTTCCAAAAGTATTCCTTGTCTGGAAAAAATGGTGCTAGAGACCCTCTATTGGTCTCTACATTGGAAGGCATGAAAAAAAATCTGCACACATATGCCTTGAACTGGTACAAATCTATTATCTTTATTGGTTTGTGACTAAAGCCTTCCATTCTACAGTCAGTTGCCTAAAGGAGGTGGGGGTGGGGAGGATTCCTGGGTATAATAAATAGTTAAGTGCCCCCATGAGAACACCTTGGTCTGGCCTCATAAAGATATTATTAAGGGCCAGAAAGTCACACATTAATACTGTAAGAGGAATCATGTCTGAAAGAATGTGTAACACTCTACTGGATTCCAAAAGGGAAACATACCAAGTTCGTAGAGGTGGCCATCCACGTTGTTAAACAGAATAAAATGAAAGTTCACTTTGTCATCTACCTGAAGAGAGTAAAATGTTTTTGAAAGTTAAGTATTTTATTGTACTATAATTCTGCATTTAAAAATTTTCCTTCAGCTTTACTGAGTTATAACTGACAAACAACACTGTGTAAGTCTAAAGTATATAACATGTTTATTTGCAATGATTATTTTATAAGCAAAACTTAATTTGTTAATAAATTCACTAAGCATAATATGCTTAAACTGCTTATATTATATTATAGCTAATATTTATATATTTCCTACATAGACCCTTTTATAAAACAATGTAAATATACTGCAACTGTCAGAACTCTACGACTTGCTCTTTACTGAGGAGAATACTAATGCTGGGGGAGGAAGAGAACCTCCCTAAGCTCAAACTAGAAAGTGGCAGATCCAACTAGTTACAAAGGCACCAGCACTGATTTACATCTAATTAACAATTGACTTGAAGGCTCTCTTCAGATTAGGAATATATTTAAGCTTTCCTGAGATTGTCAATCCTTGCTGATCTATCTTACTCTCTCCAAGAATCTGTGATTGGAGTTTTTGAAGTGCTGAATTACAGGAGGGATGTTACTCACTGTGAGACTCATCTGGATCTAAACAGAATACTATCAGTATGAATTTACTCAAGACTGTATCAACTGCCAACTAGATTTCTGAAGAGCCGTTTTTATGAACAGGTCTGGCCAAAGCATTATTCTGTTAGAATTTTCTAGTGTTAATTGGCCTTGGGGGGAAACATTTACTGGGTTCCCGTATGAGGGGAAACACAGGTGGTGCCTGGGCAGCATGGCCCTGATACATGTTTGCATTTACCCGACACTGGCCCTCCTGCGCCACAGCATCATGGGCTGCCTGAATGGCCTGTAGAGAAAAGAGGACAATTAGCACAAAAACCTCCAGAGGTATTGGAAGCAATACTCTGGAAGTTCTCTTCGCACCTCATTCTTTTCAAAGCACTTTGCTCTGTCTTCAGGGGACAACTTCTCCGTTTCAGAAAGAAACTGTTTCAGGACCGACCCATCCTCTTCAAAAAAAAAAAAACAAAACAACAACAAAACACACACATTAATACAGATAAAACAAAGCAAACGGGTGCACACTTTTGCTGATGTAAGCTGTTGCACAGCTGGTTGTGTTTAGAACCTGAATCTTTACTATGGTCTGTAGAATGTGGATGGGGGTCCCTCCTTTGTTAGCCTCTTCTTCCAACCATTCCCTTCTCACAGCATACAAGCCAGAGATCTCTGTCCTCTAGTGTGCCAAGCCCTCTCCTGTCTCTTCCCTGCCACCTGACCCTTTAACCTCCCACCTCACTCTCATCTCTCCAATATCTTAGCACCTTTGTTTTAGCACTTAACCTATTTGTAACGTGAGATTTTTTAGTGCTATAAAGGCAGGAACATCTAGAAATGTGCAATTAATGTTTATTGTATATGTTATGCAGCAATAACATTCTAATTTCATGACAGTTCTCAAACCAAGATTTTTTATTTCAGGGTGGAAAACGCAAATCTTGGTAATAGTGACCCAGATACACCGTAACTTAGATCTTAAAAAGAAATGTAAGGAGCCTAATACCCTGGCCTAGAGATGAATGACCAGCTGACAGGTGGTATAAGCATTTTGCTGCTTCTCAGTGCAGATAGTCTGGGAGCCACTGACTAGAGCAAGAGCAACTTATATTTCAAAAGACATCAATTTGAACTTGCAGCTCTAAATTTAAAAAGATGAAATTAAATGGTGACCATTCAAAATTTTCAAGTAATAGGAATCCCCTTAACTTTAAGAGGAGGACTGTGACTCAAATTAAGTCTTTGGCACTATCACGACCATGATTTCAAGAGTTACAGTATCTCTGCTGACCTCAGGAACACAGTATTCCAAATAATGTCAGACTTACTGCAGAAGAAATATAAAGGATCAAGCTACAACTTCTTAATATGGCTCAATCAAGCCAGTATCTGAAAAAGCAGCTCCTAAAGGATACGGATCTTTATGGCCAGACAAGCCTTCCCCACCTGCCCCCTCAAAGTATACCAGAAATGGAGTCTTGGCCACACTTCCCTTATTTAAAAAAGAAAAGTATTTGACCTGCTATAAGCAATAGTGTGACTATTACTCAGTTCCTAGCCACCCCCACCCATTGTCTAAATGAGGAGCTGGCCAACTTACTAACCACAAGTATTTCTGTAAATAAGGTTTTACCGGAACACAGCCACATCCATTGATTTACCTCTTATCTATGGTTGATTCTGCACTACAAAAACAGACACCACATGGCCCTCTCGAAGCCTACAAGATTTACTCTGGCCTTTTAAGTTTGCTGACCAACCCTTGGCCTAACATATATAATGACATGTACTTCAAATATTTTATTTTAATGCTTTTAAATGTGACACTGATCAGCTTCAGGACTAAGACTCATTTCTGCTATATCCTCCACAGCACCCATCAGAGCTGAGATGAAACCCCTGACCTGACTGCTCACAGCTGGACCCTTCAAGGTCTCAACCTGCTGCAGGAACTTCCATGCCACCTGTGTCCAGCTGCTCTAGGCTGTTGTGGTTATCCGGTTACTTATGAGACACAGACCATTATTAAAGCCAAGTCCTAGCTGTTGAAATTTTACAGCTCCCCATCATCTCTAATTCTTCAGAACTGCTGAGAAATGAATAGGAGCACGTGAGAATCCTGACAATTTGCTGTCTGCAAATGGAAAAGCATATGCAAAGAGGCAACACAAAACTGTGTATCACTAACTCTTCCTTTCCAAGTGCAAGAAGCCAAACCGTGCTTCTTGGAAAATGAGTTTCCTTCCCTCAAAAAAACAAACAGAATTCATACCCACTGATTACACTGGGTTAAGTAGGTTTCAAGAAAATTTATGGTAATAACTGAACAGATCCTTGGAGGGTTGGAATGAAGTATAGTTACCTAGGGGTCACCTAGGGGATGACTAGCCTCAAAATCCACACTTACCAAACTTCAGTTTGTCTTGATTATTGGCCACTGCGTGTATAAGTCCAATGGTCCCACAGGCATTCCCAATGGTCTGCTTCATAAAATACACCTTAGGACTAACTTCTTGTCCCTTCAGTTCTTCAATCTGTTTTTTCCTGAAGTTCTCATGCTGTAATTGTAAAAAATAGTTATTTGCATTTTCATTCTGAGATATAAAAATAACAGATGGCAGCACAGCAAGTTCTACCACCTAAATGGAAATACAAATGGGATATGTGGGCTGATTCTAGATGCTGGCCAACACCCAGAGAATGGACTGTCTGCCTCCCATGCCCACACCAGCCTGTGGGGTTCTGGGAGGTCCTGAGACTCCACACTGATGCTGCAGTGCAGTAATGGCCTTGGATATTGTCCAAGGCTTTGTCTAGACACCACCGCAACCTCCTAGCTGAAAGTGGATGGCATCCTCAAGTCAGAAAAGGAGACACTATCATTTCTTCCTTTGTAAGAGCAGCAATGACTGTACTTCACAGGGGCATCCCAATCAAGCTCTGGTCAACTTAACACCCAATAAAGACACCAGCCTGTTTCTACCTAACTATTCTTTAAAGTTCCACCACCTCTGTTCTGGCCCAGCATACTTTTCTTCTAAAACCAAAACAAAACAATCCTTAACTGCTGAAAGGAGCAATTTAAAGACATTAACTACTCTTTCACCCTTTTTAAGAAAGGAAAGACAATTGGTCTAGGGTGCTGGGCTGTGATTTCCCAAAAATTTCTCATCCTATAAGAGTAAAGATGTTACACTTGTTTGTTCCTGCCAACTATACAATTTGAGGACAGATTAGCTGTTTGCAGGGAAGGATAGACTGATAAATGAATGAGATTAAAAATAGTTTTCCTCAAAGAACCCAATAGCTTTTTGCATAGCAACTTAGTGGACTTGTCTGGACCATTCACTAATGAGTCTTAAAGACCTTATAGGTATGATTTTCCAGTTAAAAGCAGGGTGCTAATGCTACAGAAACACTAATTTCCATAAAATCAATCTGAATTCCAGCTACTAGGAACTTCTAGCATTATCTATTTACCAGATCCTTGATTTGAGATACTTTGTTAACTGCTTTCACTTTTCTAGACTAATTTCTCTTAATGGGATAGCACCACCCTTCAGGGTTGAGTGAGGTCCTGAACATGGAACATCTGTAAATATTTCATTATCACTTAATGTTTTAGTAATGGTTCGCTTAGGATTTCATAATTAGACAAAATTAGATGCTTTCTGAATTAACATTAGCTTGTCTGGAAGTCAACCTACATACCTCAACTTGTCTTTGAATCTGCTTCAGTGTTCAGCCCAGTAGGTGGTTTTGTTTTGCAGAACAGATGCTCAATAAATCTTACAGACTGAACTGGAGCTGAAGGATGTAAGTATCCAGCTCTTTCAAATATAAAACATTCAAACCAGAACGTTACCTAACCAGAGACCTTGATCCAGCTAAAGACCAGCGGGGCTTTTTTAAGATGAACGTGCTGCAGCACTGCCTCCCAGAGGCCCTGCCTGAAAGCTGCTCAAAACCTCCCAGTCATCAGGGTTCCTCTAAGAAAGCTCTGTAAGGAGGGTCAGATGAGAAGAGACTGCTTGTGATCTGGTCAACTGGGAAGCTAATTTGACTTGCAATTGTCTGACATCTCCGTTTTTACCTAAGTAAATGTTTTGGCAATAATAGTAACAAAAAAAATAAGTGGGATTATCCTAACGACTTTATTTAATAGTGTTTTTTACTCACTCTACTTAGCCCACTACTAGGAGGACCACCTGGAACTTCTCATAGGGCTTAATTTATGCTGAGGATGCTTCTAGAATACACAGGCTTAGGATGGTGCTTCAGTGAAGCTCACTCTGTGTTTGGAATGATGCCCTAAATACTAATACCCCAAGACTTGCTAAAGCAAATTTCAACCACTTCCATATCAGGGCTCAACTGACAGCAAAATGGGAGACAATATCATGCTAATTAGGAGGATTCCACACATTGCAAAACAACAATTGTCCCAACTACCTTTTTATATCTGATGCTCAGTCTTTGAGGTACATACATCCACGAACACTTGTAGGAAGACCAACTAAAGGGAAATGAAAAGGTGTTTCCCAGACTGCTCTAATGCCCACCTATTTCATTTAACTGCAAGGTCAGAGAAGAGGATACCCAGAGGTGGAAGTTAGTTCCTACAAAGAAACCATACACAAATGATTAAGCTCTTTCAAAAAGCACATAGAAGATGCTAAAAACCATGTGTGCACGTTGCATGGAGTGGAGGGGGTAGGAAAAATCCCCTAAGTCACCAGAAACCCAAGCAGTGGAAGTGGAGAATTAAAAAATCTATTGTTTCCTGTGGTTTAGGCAAGCCTGCCCCCTCCATCTTAGAACCAAACAACCTGACAGGTCACAGCCCTTAAAGGGAAAGAACCAGCTCTGCCTTGGAATGGAAGGCTCAGAAAAGCCTAGGTTCAAGTGAACTCATTAACAGGATGAATTCTTTCCCTGGATAACTGGGATGATGGAGTTAAGATGCTTCTCTTCCTAATTTAAGACAATTCTGGATGGATGAACGAGGAGGCAGTAAGCTCTATAACAAGAGCCCCAAACCAACAAAGTGCGGGTCCCTCCCTCCAGTGCTGCCAACCTGGGCGCCCGGGCCAAGAGAGGCGGAGAGCTAGGAGTCTACACTGTCCTCAACACCTCCGGTTTGGGAGCAGCACGCACTGTCGGAGCCCACGTATCCCGGGCCCCACGCCCTACCTGGGCCGTGAGGGGGAAGAGCAGCAGCAGCGCGCACGCAGGCGCCGGCACGGAGCTCAGAGCCTCCTCCTCCAGCCCCAGCACGTCCGCGAAGCGCCACTGGCCGGCGACCCCCAGCCGCGCCAGCACCTGCGGAGAAGAGACAAGGCGGCCAGGCACGCGGAGACAGGCAAGTCGCGGGCACCTGCACCGCGCGCGCCTCCACCCAAGCCAGGGAGGAGTCCGGCCCCGCCCCGCCCCCAGCCCGGCGCAATGACACAGCACAAAGCGCGGCCCACACGTGGCTCCCGCGAAGCCCGGGCACCCGAGTCCGCACGGTCCGCGCCACGCCCTCGAGGGCTCCGGCCCGCGCCCAAATCTGGGCTCAGCGTTCTCCTCATCACGCCGCTGCCCGGTTTCGCAAAGTCACCCTCCCCGCCCCCCGCCGCGCCAGGGGCAGCAGGAGGGCGCCCCCTGCGCATCGGCCCCGCCTCCCGAGGAGTCCCTGCCTTCGCCTCGGCGCTCCTGGGGGAGGGGACGAAGGCCACGCGAGCCGCCACTCACTTTGTTCAGCATCTGAAAGGCAAATATAAAGAGAAAACACAAAATAATGCCAGTCAGAGACACGTTTACCTGGAGAAAACTGCCCCTCAGACCTGAGCTCCCCGGGTAACCGTGCCCCGAACGCTTACCTCGGGGTTAATCTCCATCGGCTTGAGCTGCATCTTTGCACCCGGCCACGAATACCACACTCCAGAGAGGAGGAAAAACAGCAAGCGGAGCCGCCCAGGCTGCCGTTATAAACCGCCGGCCTGACGCACTGTAGGTGCCTGCGCAGGGGGAGCAGGGGCAAAACCAAGCCAGGGGAAAGCGGTGAGTCGCAGCCAAGTGGGCACGAATCCCCCCATGCGCAGTGCGGAGTGGTACGGCCGGACCCCCAAACCTTGCAGTCTCACTTGGGTGTGCTAATCTCGTGGTTTGGAGATGGGTTTTGTTGGTGGTGGTGAGTCTATGGAGCAGTCCTGTTGATGAAGTCTAATTTTTTGCGAAGTTTCTGGAAACCTATCCTTTCTACCATCCTAATTACCCGAAAGCTCAGGGTTTGTGAAGCGTTGAGAAAACGCCATAAATCAACAAGTATATATTTAATATGAATATAAGTGTATGTCTCCCAAATCTCGCAGCAGTTTACATTTGACCTTTGGAAATTCATCCTCCATGTTAAATCAAACCAGTACCGAGATTCGTTTTGTATTGATTGCCTAGAATAAAACATAGTCTGGGATATAACAGATACGGCATTAGTAATGCTGATGTAATGTGACTCCCAGGGAAGAATTGGTTGGTCTTGGGGAAACTGTAGAAACCTGGGGGATGCGACCGGAATGTAACACACAAAGAAGGCAGGCGAGGCGGTCGGAGACTTTGGGAAACAGACCCAGGGAGAAGACAGGTTACGATTTCTAAACGAGAAGATGTAAAAAGAAAAGGCATTCTTAATAGAAAGGGAGGCTTTGAAATATAACATTCTGAGTTCACAATAGAATACGCGCAGTGTAGAAGAATGAGCAACTAAAGAAAGCACTGTTCTCTAATGATCTCAGGTGGGGTTTGTTTTTCCTACCAGCATATTCAAAAGGTGGAGAGAAAAAGCACACGCTGAAGAATGAATTAAAAAATCTGTAAGAATAGTGCCAGGAAGGCTAAACCTCACAATGAAGTGGTACTTGCAGGAATAGTAAGGAAGCAAAAAGGTTTTTTTTAAAAAAAATGCTCAGGACAAAATAATGATGGTGAAAGAATAGTCCTACTGTTTAGGGGTCCAACCTTAATAGAGGAGAGAGGGAATCGACATTTTTTGATTTACTATCTCTACAGTGGATCAGTGGAACAGAGCTTTTGCATGTTATCTCATTTAATCTTTAGGGTATCCAATGAAGAAACTATAACTAGTGCAATTTTACAGATAGGAATTCGAGGTTCAGGGAGGTTAATTTGTTTGTGATCACAGTAGAAAAGTAAAACAGAAGAAAACTCTGGTAAATTGGTTTCTGGGAGCCCATTATCTATCCAAGGTCCCACTTCATTCCACTTATATTTTCTTTGCATTTTTAACATCAGAAAATTGACCCTCCCACAGCAAATGAGGGGAAAAAAACAGTAGTCTTTAACTTAATGGATGAATTTTATGATATGTAAATTATGACTCAAAAAAGTTATTTTTTTAAAAGAAGACAACTTGAAAATCAAGATAAATGAGTAATACAAAATATCTGGCTATGTCAAGTGAGTTCTTGCCTTTAGACAGAGGTATATTACATACATCCCAATTTACTTCATTTATTCACCAAATACTGATTAAGCACCTTCTGTGTGATGGGCACTTAGCTTACAGTTGGGAGTACAAAAGTAAACACAATAAATATGAAAACTTCCCTTATGGAGCTTATGCCAATAAGAGTGATGTGAAAAGGAATAGAACTCAGGAGCGTGTAACATAGGGTAGGGGAGCGAGAAGGCTTCCCAAAGGAAGTAATATTTAAGTTAAGGGCTGATGGACAGGTAGAAGTTAGCAGGCGAAATAAATAGTAAAAGTGGTCATGAAAGCACTATGAGATACCTTTGTTAAAGGCATTCATTCACTCAACAAATATGTATATTGAGGGCCCTTTATGTATTAAGAACCTTCTGAGCAATGAATGAAAAAGCTCCCTGCTTACAATGAGATGCCAGAGACTGGACATGAACAAACCTTAACCTGATTTAAAAAAAAAAAAAGGCTGGGGCGAGAATATATTGCTGAAACTGCAGGCTAGGATATTTGATGTCAGCCATTAGCCAAATTGTAGAGCTCACAATTTGTGAGCACTTAGAAAGAAATAGAATGGTTGTGTTTAGAACAAGGTATGCCAGCCAGCATTTACCTCCTTTCTTTTGGGGTTACTAGCTAGGTGGACATTACTCATTGTATTATTCATATTGCCTGTGTTGGCATCAGTTGATATTATAGTTGAGGTGGTTTTATAGCTTAAATTATTCTACTTTAAAAAAAAATGCTGCTGAATGGAGTAACCTCAACCTGCAGCCACTTGGCAGTGGTTTTAACCCTGTCTTGTGCACTTTTATTAGAGCACAGAAACAGAGAATGCATTATGCTAGTGAGAATAGCAATCTAAATGGCAAAATTGTGAGATTTAGAAAAAAGTTAAAAATAAAATAATGAAATCTAACAGGTTTTGATGATGGTTTTACACTCCTATGAATATACCAGAAAACTTTGAATGGGTGAACGTGTCTCAATAAAGCTGTTAAAAATTCATTAGGGTTATATGTGAAACTCTGCATGTCAATTCTAGTACAGTTGATCTTTTTTCTCACTTTTTTCTTGATTCTGTGGTTACAAAAGTATGTAATAATATGGAAAAATGTCAAGTAAAGACAAGTCACAAGATTTTGATTACAAACATTTAAAAATGAATATGTAAAGGCCAGAAGGAAAACATTTTTAAAAAATCAATTCAACATGCAGAGTAAACATGAAGTTATACCTTTTGTAGGTAGAGAAATAAAATCAATAAATGAATAAGTTATTGGTAAATAAATATGCCATTTTTAATGCACTCACCAGCAGTACAATTTTTTTATCTTTAGTATTTTAATTTCTTTTTAGCAATAATGAAGATTTGGCATGGACCCTTTAAAAACTACCTTCTTGTGATTCTGATAACTAATAAGACAAGAGACTTGAATGTGTTTGACACGTCAGTTCTGTAGTGCTATGGGGGTCAATCCTGAAGGCTCAGCCCAAAATTTAGCACTCCAGCACTTCCAATGGTTTATAAAAATATACTCTTTGTATTAAATCCTTTCCTATTTAAAATACCTAGAGTAGTTTTGGTCTCCTGTATTGGTACACTGCCTGCATACCAATAGGGGTATATGAGAGGATTTTAGGTGAATCACAAACATGTTATAGTTATTTTGTTTTAATGTAAATCATAAAAGCTGTATGTTCTTGTATGCATAGATAATTAGCACATCAAGTTTGTGATTTCTCAGGTGTTTAATCTTTGAGCACACCTAACATAGACTAAGCACATAGTATTTTTGGTCTGTAAGGATACTGCAAAAATCATGAGTCATTCACAAACCTTGAAGGTAGGAAAACTCTGTTCCAATGGTTTAAAAGACTCTCACTAGTTTAAAGAGTAGGGTATATAGTGTGTTTATAAAGATACTCAGCACCAAAGCAATTCTTCCTAAATATTCTGAGGACTGGGTATTTCTGCCTGAAATCTAAAGTTACCTGAGGTGGGAGATTAAGAAAGAAAGCTTACTAGCTTTTTTTGTTATACAAAGTACAGTTGTGGTTGTTATCCTCATTGAATCCTCATACCAATCCTCTGATATCCATATTTCTACCGTGATTTTGCACATAAGTAAACTGAAGCCTCAGAGAGGCTGTTTAACTTGCTAAAGGTCACATAGCTACTAAATGTCCAACTCCAGGTTTCAACCCGACTTCATTTGATTTAAAAACTTGTGCGAGGTCAAGTCTCCTGCCTGCTTCCATTTAAGGTCAGTCCTACAGCCTTGGTCATTAGCACTAGAAATAACTATTAAGATCAGCCACTGCGAAAAACTAACTTAAATGATTTCCGCAATGTCCAGGGCCAGAGCAGGTCACAACTCTCTGATAAGCATGGCTCACTTTGAGGTCTTAGAGTCTAGTTTGAATTTATAATAAGCACAACATTAATTATTGACAGAGTACTTCCTCATCATTTTTTAACTTGGCAATTCCACTGTCAATAATATTTCCCCAGAAGTAAGGGTCTGACATCTAGATATTTTAAAATTAAAAATAACACAATAAAAATGATATATAATGCAAAGAAATTACTGCACTTAGTTCCCGTGGTAAAGTCAATTTTCCTCCTATTTCCTAAAACACAGTTCATTAACTGGGTAGTCACAAGTGTATCTAAAGGAAAAAAGGCAAATGTGAAGGAGGAGAATGTATGTTCTCTTTCAATTATACCTTACTTCACATATTCGTATATACATTCAAGAAATATTATTTTTAGTACCTACTACATGCCAAACACTATACAGGGCTTACCTGGATTAGGGGTGGCATTAGCAGATGACAGACATAAATAAATATGTTTTCTAGCTTTTTAAATGTCATAAATTTTAAGGCAAACCATCAACTTAAGAGTGTTTTTTAGGAGGTGAAGAGCAGGAACAGAAGGATCCAGTTCATCAGTTTTTATCTATTGTAAGGCATTTCTCTTCTCAAAAATGTTTAAGCATGAAAAACATGTACCTATTAGAAACAAGGAAACATGAGTTCTTTTTCTATCAAGCCCTTCATCCTTCATGTTCAGACAGCCAGCTGCATGTATTGTCCATAATAAGAGATAAATTCCCTGTATTCCTAAGGTATGGAGAATGGCACAACTGATACTGGTAATGAGAGATGTACTCTGTACAAGTGAATAGAGATCCTGCTCTATTGCCGGAGTTGTAAAACTAGCAATCAGAGTGCTCTGGTAGGCCTACATCAGCCACCAAAAGTGTGAATATAGGCAGGTTAATTAACTTCTTTGCATCCCACTTCCCTCAACAGCAAAATGAGGATTACATAAACTCTAAGACTTCTTCCAATTCTAGCATACCAAGAACCTTGAGCAGGAATAAAATACAAGATACATAGATCAAATCATATAAATGTTTGGGTTAAATCTACTTTTGACCTCTAGTTCCTTAATTTTAGCAATTCAGCCTTTTTAATGTCACTAGGATAGAATGACAAGATTTACCAGTTAAAATTGATTTCTGAAGTGTGCTTTGGAGCTCTTTTGTTGCATATTTCCTTTTACCAGAAAAAGTATATGAGGAATATAAGTAGAAGAAAATTAAATCTGTAAATACACGAAGAAGAAATGTTTTCTTGAGAATGCTGCTGAGTTCTAAGACCTAACCAAGCATTTTTTTTTCAGATTCCTTGGGGTAATTAAATCAATATATAAATGTCTAGTTTCTTGATCTTACCTGGACATTAGCTTCAGTGGCCTAAGAATATGGAGCAATTAAAAAGAAAGAACATCTAACTACGTTGAATTAAAAGAAAAAAAACCACACCAAACCCTTAACTGACAAATCTACCACCTTAAGGACTTCGCAGCTTCATTTTCCCACATACTCCTTCCAGTACTTGGCCATATGTGTAGCCAAGTTGGGTTCCCAACCAAAATTTATTCTCTTCTTCCTTCCTTCCCTGGCTCTCCACTCTTCTGGCCCCAGCTCCATACTGCTTTCTCAGAGCCCAGCTCAAATCCATATTTTTAGGTGGGAGGAAGAGGGATGGGCTGGCCTTGGAGATTTCCTTTGCCTCCCAGAAGACCACCAGTCTTTCAAACAGTGTATCTTACACAGGGTATTAGTAGACCTTCAGCGGAAGAGCCCCTTAGAGCACTGGGTCAGCTCTAATGCCCACAGCAGATACCCCATGTGTTTGTTTTCAACAGCTACCAAACTTTCACTGGCCCCTGTTCCTTGAACACTGCCCTTATGAGCACTGTCCAGATCTCAGCCTCCTGCCTGTCTCATAAGGTGACTCCTAATAAAGAAGCCTTGAATGTGTCAAACAAAAATTGACAGGACCATAGGGGAAAATAGATAAATCTACCATTATCATGAACCCACCTTTCTCAAATATTTATAAATCAAACTGACAATATAATATGGTTCCTGGTTAAAATCTGTGTGTGATTTTTCAGGCCTGACCATAGGCAATTGAAAAGGTTTTACCTGGCAGGCCTCCTGGGAGAGCGGTGCCCATCTCACAGCAGGCATGGGGCACACCAATGCATTGTACTCTCTGAGAAGAGTTGCTGTCAAGGACCCAGGCCCCTCCCGCTGGTCATGCTCTTTGGCATATTTGCATTCCTAGTCCCAGAGCCTTTATTTCTAGGTCTGAGCATTGGGCAGAGGTCTTCTTCAGTCTCCTCTGCTGTGAGGCCTCCTTATGGAAGCAGAGTAGGAATCCTTGAAAGCACTTCTGTCCAGGCTGACTCAGTACTTTTCCACTCCGAGCCCTTCTCTTTGCCCTCATCCTCATCACAAGGTCCGTAAAACTATTGCAGCTCCCTCAACAGTGAGATGACCCCCACATATGCACTGATCCCCCTGACCTCCACCAGTGTGCAGTTTCATGGGGGGAATTAAGCAGGAGGTGTCTGCCTGTTCTCCAGTTTACATAACATGAAGTAATTAAGGCCTAGTTCTTTCATTTCTGGCTTGTGGCTTGAATTGGCTCCTCTGACACCTGGCAGCTCAGTTCCCTTCTCTCTCTCTCCCAGCTCAGCTGGCTGAACTCCTGACACATAAAAGTTTAAAAACAATTCAACACAACAATTAACAGTCTTAATCTAGTCAACGTATATAATACTCTGTATCCAAAAATTTTTTAATGTGCCTTCTTCTCAGGCATTCATGGAGCACTGATTAAGTGCCTAGTCATAAAAGCATGACTCAACACATTTTACAGAATCAGTATTACACAGACCATATTTTCTAATTGCAATGAAATTATTCAAATGCCAGCAATAAAATGATGAAACCTATGAAGTTAACTTTGGAATTAAAATGCACACCTAGTAAATCATGGGTCAAAGTAAAATTGACAATTGATGTTTGGAAATATTTAGAACTAAAAAGTAATAAAAGTTTAAATATCAAAATTTGTGAGATGCAGTGAAATTAATATTTGAGGGAAATTCTTAACTTCATAATTAAAAGCTTATATTAGAAAAGAAGAAATGTGGAAATTAGTTAGCTAAGCATGCAATTTAAGATATTAGGAAAAGAACAAAATAATCTCAAGGCCAGTAGAAGATAGTACTTATAATGAGCAGAAATAGATGCTACAGTAAAATATAATAGAAATAATCAACATGCAAAAGTTGGTTTTTTAAAAAGATTAATAAAATAGACAATCATCTGGCAGTATTTATGGGGGAAAAAAGAAATTATTCGCAAACAGTAGTAAGGGTGTAAAATGGGAACAGAATTACATACATGTTACAGATTTGAAAGATAATTATAGAATACTGTGAACAATTTTATGCCATAAATCTGAAAACTTAGAGAAAAACTTCAAATTCCTAGAAAAAATTGAAAGCCTGCATTCTGAAAGAAAATAAAACAGTAATTAAGTCTTCTCATGAAAAAAATACCGACTTAGATGCATCTATGGTGAGTTTTGCTAAACATTCAAGGAACAGATCATTCCATTGTTATGTAAGTGATTCCTGAGAAGATAAAAGAGGGAATGCTGACTGAGGTCAGGGAAAATGACACGGTTATTTTCCTTTTGACTGTAGTCCTTCTCCTCCTCCATGTGAGGTGGTATCTCATTGTCATTTTGATTTGTCTTTCCCTGGTGGCTAATAATGTTGAGCATCTTTTCATGCTCTTATTGGCTGCTGGTATATCTTCTTTGGAGAAAGTTCTGTTTACTATATATAACCTTTTGAATCCACTCCAATTAATATTTTTCTCACAGCACTCCACACAAATTGTCCTTGACATAGCTTCTGCTTACTTCACGAGTACATTTTTGTCTTCTACTTACTGAATATATAACCAGCAGCAGTCTCCCCTATAAACACTTTCTTCTCTGAGCTTACAGGACAGCTAGTGCTTCTGGGATTTCCTGCCTCTTCACTGACACTCCTTTCTGTCACTTTGTTGATTTCTCCTATCTCTAGTCATTGGACAGCTCCCATAGCTCAGTGGTTAAACCTCTTCTGTTCTCTATTTATACTCATGCCCTTGAAGACCTCATCTAGCTCATGGCTTTAAATCCCATCTTTCTCCTAGAGACTCCCCAATTTACACTTGCAACTGGCTTCCCCTCTGTTCTCATGCACCAAATTCATCTGTCAGTAAATCCTGGCAGCTTTATCTTCAAAATATATCCAGAATTCTTACCACCAAGAAAATTACAGGGCAGTCATTAAATATGACATGTAGACATTTTATGACAAAACATGGAATAGAAAAGTGGCATGCACATCATCTATACAATGTAATTCCAGCGATATGAAATATGCTTCTAATAAAGATTTGAAAGAAAGCCATAGAAATAATAAAAGCCACAGAGATATTTTCATATTGTCCCATATTTTTCTCTGAAAGTATTTATCAACCTACAAAACTGCTGGGAAGATTTCAGTATTTATAATGTTGATGGATGTTTATGAGGTACAGTACTATTTTAAATAGCTTTGTAACATTAGTGGGGGTAACTCACATATCTAGAGGGCTACTGGTACCATTTACTGTGCTAATTGTTTTACACGTACTATCTCATTTAAGTCTCTTTGAAAAACAGCTTTATCAAGATATAATTGATAGACAATAAATGTTTAAAATGTCTAATGTGTAATTTTTGATAGATGTATATACCTGGGAAATCATCATGAAATCAGGATCATGGACATATTCACCCCCTCAAAAGTTTCCTTGGGCCCCTTTGCAATTCTTCCTCTTGCCCCTCCCTGATTCTTGTCTCCCCAAGCAACCGCTGATCTGCTTTTTGTCACTATAGATCAGGTTGCAGTTTCTAGGGTTTATATAAATGGAATCATACATTATGTACTCTTTTTTGTCTGTTTTTTTCCATACAACCTTTTTATATCTTCTTACATCTTATGGTTGAAGAAATGGATTCATAGAAGTTATGTAACATTCCTAAAAAAAAAAAAATCACACAGTAATAAGAGATGGCCCTGCAATTCCAGTCCATTTCTGCCTGTCACTTTAATGTGTTAAAAGTGAAGACCCAAGTGGTCAAAAGTTATAACACAGTAAGCGGACAAAGTAGGACAGAAATCCGCTGTGCCCCATGCCTCTCGGTTATTTACGTGGCTATTGGAAAGTGCCTTATGACTCCTTTTAGATTTCACTAAGACAGAATTTTCAGAAGTCCCAGCTATTAACTCAGCCTTGATGATGGCTTTAGACAGAAGATCCAGTGTGGTATGTTCTGACAAAGCTTCCTTCAATGCAGTTTCTTTCAAGTTATCAGAATAGAGAAATCTACTTCTTTAGAAACTGCTTTTGATTTCCTTTGGACTATTGTCCTCTTTAAAAAGACACCTGAACTGGGTTAAAGGGAACCGCTTGTAGCTGAGGTTCCTTCTCTCCCTCCTTTTTCTACTCCTTTCCCCCTCCTTCCTTCTCCTCCTTCCTTCCTTCCTGCTTTTTCCCTCCAGTTTTCTCTTCTGAAGTACTGTTTTACAGTGTGAATCTCCATTTTCACTTTTGTTACACTGCTTTATATACTCTAGGACACATAGACTATCTCAGTAGCGCATGGGACTGGAGCGAAAATGCTTGGTTTGTGGTTGATTTCTAAAGCTGCCGCATAGTTACAGCTTGATTTCCAGTTAATACAGTTATTAGACTTCTATGATACCTTTATATCTAAGAGATCACAAGTTTTACCTTGAATACCTTTTTGAGGCCTGCAAAGTTTAATTAGTGCGTTAGAGTTATTTATATATTGAAGAGTTTATATAATAAGTAACAAGATGATACACCAAAAAAGGTATTGAAATTATTGAGTGCTTGTCAGGAAGGCAGGGAAAAGACTGTCCTAGTGTTTTAAATCATCTGCTTTAAAAATGAATTTAATTGTGTGCAACTATTGTACTCTATGAATGTAAAGTTAAATGTCAGAAACCTTATGTTTTGACAAAATCTCTGAGGATCATGGCTAACTAACCTATGAAGAATAATGTTTGCTATCTACTGGGACAAAGTATTTAAAGAGATACAAGAAACTGTGACAGCAGTTACCATATCACAAATGTAAGCTAGAATACTCTGAAGGGAAAGTCAGTATGAACATTAGTTGATACATGAGACTGACTTATAAAACTGCAAGCCAGAAAGAAATAGAAATCATCTTTAGGGTCTGGCTATATCTGCTCTATATTCTTGGATTTATGCCCAGCAACTCAGCAGAGTAGGAAGAAAGTACTAAACAATTTTTTAAATGATGATATTGATGAGGGAGGAACAAGCTAACCTCCAACTTTCTCCTGAAAAATTTCAGAAATTTGAGCTTGCATTTATAACACCCTGAAACAACATTTAAGTCTTTTTTTAGAGGCAGACAAACTGTATGCGTGGAACCTGGTAAATTTTTAATGAAGAAATAAACAAAATGTAACCTTTACAAAGAGATTCTTAATGACTTTTATACTTGTGAAACCTGCTTGTTCTGATTTTTTATATTTTCAAACTTATCTTCTATTTATTTTCATGTAGCATACCAGACTTAAGAGGTTCTACACAGGCAAAATTTATGTATATGATAAGAAAGTAATAAATATGGCATGGTAAAAGAAAAAAGTCAAAGTTTTCAATTTAAAGTATCCAATTGAAAAGGATGAAATCAAGAGAACAAAAGTATAAAATGAATATTAAGGCAAAAGGAGGGAAAGGAAATGTTCTAATTCAGGTCAGATTTCAACTCTTTGGACTTCAGTGTTCAGTGACATTTTATTCTAGAGTTACCAAGTTCCTGGATCTCTCTATTTTTATATGTCCTACATTCAATGAACACAAAGAGTAGAGAAGACTCAGAGTTCAGAGAGATGAGGATACCCACATATTTTCCCACTCCCTTGGCAAAGGTATTTCACCTCTCTGAACTTTTCCTATGTATAAAATGAGGCTGCTCATAGTACCCACTCACAGGATGTCCTGGGATTAAGTGAGCTCAAGCATTTTAAAGTGCTTAACAAATAGAAAGCCCTCAAACATGTTAGTTATTACAAGGCGAAGGACTACAAACATGTTATATATTGGTTTTGTGAAACTCCAAATTCTCTCCTTTTCTTGCCGTGTTCTACAGGATGAGGCTTGTTTTCCTGTCTTGTTCAGAGCAGACATCATCACCTTTGGCTGCCGATGCCT
Organism: Manis pentadactyla; assembly: GCF_030020395.1. Taxonomy (NCBI): domain Eukaryota; kingdom Metazoa; phylum Chordata; class Mammalia; order Pholidota; family Manidae; genus Manis; species Manis pentadactyla. Next base: position 34,450,051 of record NC_080023.1, on the reverse strand, counting down.
GTCAAACTTCTCCATGCAAGTACCCCTTACGGTAGAAGCAGCTTGAATTCCTGGGATCCTCAGTTGTCTGCCTCAGGAGAGACAGGCTTTTGGAGATCATGTGTTTTCTCCAAACTTCCTTACCCATTTTGTACTGTACTTCATAATAGATGTGCATTGGCTCTAATATAAAATATTTCCCCCACATTTTCTAGCACATTTGTTACTCCATGTTTGCGGGTTTATCCTATGATTTCCAGTGACTCCTGGAATTGCATATCCCCAAGGCAGAAAAAACCCGGTTTGAGACACAAAGACCGATTCCCAGCCCTTAGGATCTGTTTAGTTAGGAAGAATCAGTGAAGAAAGATGCTTTGCCTCCAGCAGGAGTTTGGCCTCTCTGAGCACCTGTATTTAGTGTGGTTTCGCTTTTCTGGATCTGCCTTTCTCAGGGGCATTTCAGTATTGTTGGCTGTCATATTTCGCCAAGTTCTAAAGAAGCAGAGCCAGAGAAAGAAAGAAATTCAGTGTGCCAGTGATTTATTGATAGAAAAGCCTTTATTCAGGAAAAGCCTTTGAGAGAGGGAAGGAAGCCAAATGAAGACAGGAAAGGAGCCAGGCAGGGATGTGGTCTCAGGTAAAATCTGACCTTGGCCTGATCTGCAGGGGGAAAGCTCTGGGTCATGAACCACCCTGCGGAGCTGTCCTTCCTTTGAGACAAGGTGGCAGCCTCTGTACCCCAGAGTCAGTGAGTATTGGCCTTGCTGTCTTGGTGGGCTGTTTGAGTGCTCCATTAGGCTGGCAGCATCCAGGTGGTGTGACTGGGCATGCAATCAGTGGAGCCCACGCTCTTGAGCTCACTCCCATGTCACCTCTGCTGGAATGGGTCTCCCAGCCTGCTGTGACATTATGCATGCTCCCATGCCAGGAGGAAATCAAACAATCCCTAAGCCCTCAGATAGTGGTGCTGGATGAAGCCGTACAGGCAGGCAAGGCAAACCCTTACCAGTAATACGTGGTTGAAGTGTTATATGAAGTTCTGTGAAGATGAATGGCTCACACTCTGAGCATGGAAGGGGTCCAATTTAGTCAACATGCCACCATGAGACTGGTTGGTCTCCTTGCAGAATGACGCCCTATCTAGGGCTCACTGAGGCCTTCAATGTGCAAGCTACCTTGTTGTCATCTGGCCTGATTAACATAACAATGTCACTGTAACTAATCAGTGTGATGTTCTGGGGTGTCCAGAAAGTCCATATCTCTTCACACTACGTTACGACGGAAGGTGAGAAAGGAAGCATTGCTCTGGAGCAAAACCATAAATGTATATTGCGGCCAATTCCGTGTGATTGCAAACTGTTTCTGCCCTTGTTTTTGGATTAGAAAAGTACATGCTTGTCAAATCAATGACTGCAGTCCATGTAACTTGGGCCATATTAATCTGTTCTAACAAAGATACCACATGTGACAGGTGGAGATGGTAAAGTGACTACTTGTGGTGTACAGTCCTCTCCCAGGATCCATCTGGCCAAACCACTGAATTGGAGATGTAATGAAGACTATACCACTTCTGCATTCTCTGGATTCTTAAGGCTGTTCTTCCCCTACTTCCAGGATATTATATTGTTTTTGCTGTACTATCTTTGCCAAGGAGTTACAGTTTCTTAGCCCACAGGTCCAGGACCCAGTGAGGACATTGTACTAATTGCCAAATATATACAATTCCTATTTTATGTTTGAGAGAGAAATGGCCACTGGGTAGGTGCACAAACCTAGTGGACCCACTGTAAGCCAGGCCTTGGACAATCCTTTTTATTACTCTTAACAGGGGCTATGATGATGTAACAATTCAGTTCAGACTGTGTCTAATAGTCCTTGAAATGCCTAAGTATTATCTTTTCCCCAGTATACATTTAGTTATGTAAACTTATAGATCCCTTCTGAGAGGAGCTCAGGCTATCATTACCATGCCTGCTCACTAGGGTGTTGCAGGATCCTTATTTCTGGGGTCTCATTCAATGAGTCTAGGTCTGAAAGCTGAATCTGGTCCTGATACTAGACCTGGAATTACAACTTTTTATTGGGTACCCTCTCTTAGCCTCATGGTCTCCCATCCTTGATTTCTTCTACTAGTAAATGGTACCCGTGTCAGTTGCTCATCTATTTTGGCCCTAGGAACACCATGTTCTACTATTTCCATAAATCTTCCCAAATTGGGCTGCCTCTTTACTACCAATCTGACCTTGTTTGTTATTATGAATGTAACCCCTAGCTATATACCTAGGACTAGAATTGCCAGATTAAATGGTAATTCTATGTTTACCTTTCTGAAGAACTGCCAGACAGTTTTCCAAAGTGGTTACACTGTTTTACATTCCCATCAGCAGCGTATGAAGGTTCCAATTTCTCCACATCCTTACAAACATTTGTTACTTTCCTTTTGAGTCTTCCCATCCTAGTGGTATAAAGTGGTATCTAATTGTTGTTTTGATTTGCATTTCCTTGATGGCTAATGATGTTAATCATATTTTTGTGTGTGATTAGGCCATTTGTAAATCTTTGTGAAGATATCTCTATTTGGATCCTTTATCCATTTAAAAAACTGGGTGATTTGTCTTTTTACTATTGAGTTTGTAAGAGTTCTTTATGTATTCTAGATACATGTCCCTTACCAGAAACTATGATTTACAAATATTTTCTCCCAGTCTGGGGATTATCTTTCCACTTGGTCATCTAGCAGGCTTCTCACTGATACTGTATTAGATGTCAGGAATTTACAGATCAATGAGTTTGTTCCCTGTCTGCAAGAAAGGTATAATAACACAGAATTGGAACGCTGGATTCAGCCCTGATTTTCCTCCACCTGCTGGTTCATCTCACCAGGCTTTCCTACTGCTCCAGACCTCAGTCCTAAGCACTTCTCTTTTCTAACTGTCTCATTCTCTTTGTGATCTTACCCACCTGAAAGCACATGATCCCAAAATATATATTTCCATCTCAGATCTCTCTGCTGAATGCCACTCATCTATATAATTGCCTACTTGACATATTCTCCTACATATCTAATAGACATTGCAAAATTAAATGAGTATATCTGAACTTTTGATATACTCTTAAAATTGGTTCTTCCCCTAGCCTTCTCTTTCATCAAACGGAAATCCTACTCTTCATTGGTCAAGCCAAAAACCTTAGAGTCATCTTTGACTCCTTTTTCTCTCACACCGAACATTCCATTTGACAGCAAATCCTAGTATCTCTATACTCAAAATATCTCCAGATTCTGTCAACTTGTCCCTACCTCACTCACTGCTAATAGCTGGGTTTGAGTCAATACATCTCTCATCTGGATTATTATGCCAGCACTTAAAGGCATTTTCCTGCTTCTGCCTTTATCTGCCTCCTACAGTCTACTCTCACTATAGTAACAAGAGTGAGCTCATTAAAAATAAGTCAGATCATGTCACTCTGCTATAAGCCTTCTATGGCTTCCATCCCAAGTAAAGGAACAGCTGAAGCTCCTGCAGTGATCTGTAAGTCCCCACATGACCTTGCCACTCTCGGCCCTTACCTCTCTGATCTCACCTTCTCCTACTCTCCCACCTCACCAGCTCCGCTCAGCCACACTGTCTTCCTCAGTCCTGCTCCTATCTCATGGCTTGCACTTGCTGTTCCCTTTGCCTGGAATGCTCTTCCTGGGGTAGCCTTGTCACTGACCATTCACTTATCTTCCTCAGGCCTTAGCTCAGTACCTTGTATCTGTCAGGGCTCAGTTAGGGAAGCCGAGCCATGGTGAGTTTTGTTCAGTAAGGGGCTTGTTGCAGGAATGAGATCTTATGTGGCTGTGGGGCCAGCTGGACAATGGAAGTCTAGAATGGTGGATCTGGAATGAGATCTTACGTGGCTGTGGGGCCAGCTGGACAATGGAAGTCTAGAATGGTGGATCTGGAGGATCAGAGAGTCACTACCCAGTTCTGAAGCACTGGCGCAAGACAGAACTTGCAGAGAAATCTGAGAAGCTAAGAATATTCAGCCTCTGTAAGTGGGCCATGAAGGGGGTGTTTGTGGAGAAACTGAAGGGAATCTGTGCTTCTGTGTAGTGACAGCCTCTGTGAGTTTACCACCAAGTATCTGGTGGTGCACCTGGGGCCACTCTTGGCTGCTCTTCTAATATATTTAACTTGCAAAAAAAAATGAGCAAAAACTGGCTTCTATTAACGTGATGCAACTGTTTCTCAAATAGGTGAAAACACAAAATTCCACTTAACCCACATTCATTCTTCTTTTAGCTGAACTAAGCCCTTCTTCGATGTTCTGCAACACAGATCCTGAGATTTAAGTTTGACCACTATTAACATATTATGTTAGAATGTAGGGAAATAGGAAAGAAAAAAAGAAAACGTAGGCACAGCCAAAAACAATATATCTATACACAAACACAAAATATATTCCTATCAAAGCAAGGAATAAATATTCAGGACTACTATAATTGTTTCTGCAACTGATCATGTGATCACCATTCCTATTTATGACTTCCTTCATCTATTGTCATCAGCCATAAACACGGATTGAGAGAGAGGAGGCATAAAGGCAGGAGTAGAAGTCATGGGGATCCAAGTTCCTTGCTCACAAGACTTACTGTGCCTTCAGGACCTGGTAGAGGCCAGGCTTTACATGCCACTTGGTGGTGGAGTGCTGTTGGGCATAGCCAACACTACAGCTTGATGGGGCAGCCAGTACCCAGAGCATCATGGGCACCTCAGTTTGAATAGTTCAGTTTTGCTAGGGCCTAATAGCAAGCCAGAAGCTGTTTCTCAAAAAGGAGAATAATTATATGCAGAGAATGGCAAGCTTTGCTCAGAATCCTAAGGATCTGAACTGAGGAGCCAGCCAAAGGCTCCATACAGCATCCCTGTCTGCCACAGCACTTTGATCAGCATGCATCTTCTGGGCCAGACAACCTGAGTGGCAATGTAGCTTTCTTGTTGCTGCAGTTATTTCTCTATACTCCCCTAAAAATGGGGAAGCTTTTGGGTTGTTGAGTAAATGGGTCAAAGTAGCAATCCTACATAGGGATATCACCTCCAAAATACTCTGTAACAATACTAGCATTCTGTTGATTCTTATTGGTAAGGGTGCCATATGTAGCAACTTGTGCTTACCCTTGGGAGGGATATCTTGTCTTGGCATAGTCCACACCTCTGGATTACTAGAAATTCACTGAGGTAGTAGACTTCCACATTTTGTGTTTTATATCCCACTGTCTGGCCCCATGCATCTTTCCAAGGTATTTAAGATGGTTGCTACTTCCCTGCTTGCCCACAGGTCCAATCTATGTGAAATCACACACATACTCTCCCCCTGCAGATTGGTAAAATCCCAACTTCATTTTCTGTACCCTCCCCCACTAACTGCTAAGTTCCAGGAATGTTGAACTTTTACCATCCTCTAAAAATGCCATGCCCTTGCAGGTCTCCAGGTACCAACTGTACTCTGAATGTTCAATGACTATGCCCTGTCTTCTAGTAAATTTCTACTTTTTCTTCAAAACAGAGACAAAAATGTCACCTCAGGAAAGCCCACCCCTCACCTCCCTCCACTGTGCTCCTATAACCCTCTTTTATTCCTTGACTGTGCATTTATCCCACTGTGTGAGAACTGCCTGCTTCCATGTGAGGGCTCACTAGCAGAGTCTGCCTTACTTCTCTGCCTCTCCCCCGACCTTGGCAGGCTTCAGTGCATTAGTTGGAGCTCAGTAAATATGTGCTGAATTAATCAAGTTTCCTTCCTGTCCAGTTGTCTTCAAAGTGGCTGTGATCAGTGCAGGGCTGAGTGATCTTGACCAGTCCTTATTTTGAATAGGTAATATGCTTTATTTTCTTCTCATATGTGAATTTTATAATTGCATGTAGTCTATATTTTACAGATGACACATGGAACTAAGATCCCCAGCATCCCTCTTCCTACAAAGATTTGGAAAATAAAATTTTACTGGATAAGTAAACAGAAAAATTCACATATGATAATTAAACATAATTCACCTAATGTTGGAAGAAGGCTATGATCTTGTCTGTAAATATGTGACTGAGGAATGGGTTTGCCCCAAAACTCACCCCCAAAAGTATAGACAGGTCAAATGATGGAGACAGGATTGGAATGTAATGATGATGAATATGTGCCTACTGTTCTAACATAATAGGTCTGAGAAATCATGATCTAGCATAGACAGAAGGCGGCAGAGGCCCTTGCAGCCCTGCCAGTGAGTACCGCCTGACGCTTAAACTGGAGTCCCCAGTGCCGCCGTCAGACGAGTGCTACAGGCTATGGGAAACCGTGTCCTCATGCTCTTGTTTCACACCATTCTCACCCCTTGTTCTCAGCCACTGGGCAGAGTAAAATGACCTTCTGGTTGTAATTTGGCTTCTGTCACATCATACTGGATGTGACAGTTACAGTTCTTACTATGAATAAGTAAGCTGCGAGTGTGATGAATATCATGTATTAACCAAGAAGTATTCTGACCAAATCAATTCTCTGGGACTACAGGCTGAGACTCTGACCCAGTTTTGGCAGGCAGCCTGCCTCTACCCCTGGGAACCTTACCTTATGCATCTCCTCTCAAACTGCGCTACACATGATTACTTCTTAAGCATTTCTATCTGTTTCTCTGTGGCCTCCCTTAGGACTCACACAGAATCTTAGCATGTTATTTTATTTTTAAAGTATCCACCTTGTCTCTTTGGATCAATGTTCTTCAACCCTTTTTGGCTAGTATGACCTTAAACAATGTACCCCCCAACACACATTTTTAATTGACAGTAAACATTTTTTATCATAAATTTAAATGAATGCAAATAATATAGTTTCTGGTGCATTGGACATATTAATAAAGTGTTAGTCTTTTAGATGTTTCCAATGAAGTCAAATAGCTTAGCAATTTGATTCTCACTATCATATATTTTCAAAATACTTAAGCCAGCTTTCATTGACAGTTGGACATTTTACATGTTCCTTTTTGCTCTTTATCTCATATTTCTATTCCATTTCTCCCAGAAAAGTTTAGCCTAATGTAATATATTTTTATGCCTGAAAGTATTTTGTTTATCTTTCTAGCATAATTCTCTGCACTGTAGAAATTAAATTTTGTTTGTATTTTTTGTGGGCTAAGTCTTTAATATTCCAAATATCTTTTATTCTGAGTTACTGTTATTACCAGCATATTAATCAAAATACACATTTTATGAATAATTATTAAGCTTAAAAAGTAAGAATTTTCTGGAAGTGCATCTTTTAATAAGATGAATGAGGCTGTATTTTTAAAAATCAGTTTATGTATTTGCATAATAGATAAATAAAGTACTATTGCTAGAAGGTTTAATACTAATCATAGTAAACCTTCTACTATTGGGACAAGACTTAACATCCGTTCCTTTCCTGTTTTTCAGTGTTATAGCTCTGAAAAACCAGAGCATGAGAAACCATGCTCACATAAAGAATAGATGGGAATGGAAAGAATTTTGTTGTAGTAATGCCACTACATTTTTTGCCCTTCACCCAAGTTATATGCCAAAAATCTTGTAAAAATTTGGTCACCTATTAGCCAACAACTTTTGTCCCTTCCACCTTCAATTTTGTTAATTGCAAAGACTTGGAATCACTGGACTTGTAAAACAGTGGTACTCTTGGTACCAGCCTGGGTACTCTTTAGCTACTCAACACTGTTGGCAGTATGTTGAACTGTACCTTTGCTGAGTTTTACACCTGAGACAATGCACAAAGTTAGATTCAGGTTGGAACTGAGATGTGCCTTTCTTCTGTAAAGAGGATGAAGAGTGGAATGTGAAAGGGAAGATGGGAAGGAGGACCAGCCTGATATAGACTTGTTCTGGGCAGACTGTTAGGAAAGGTCTTTCCCTCTTGGGAGTGGGAGTGAGGACTGGAGAATGGAGCCACTGAGTTCATCAGAGAGTTCCTCAGCTACTTTGGTATATGGACTCTACCTAAAAGAAATTACCTGCTTTGATTTTTTTTTCTCTTTTTACCTTTTGGGCTAATTTCTCCTAATTTCTATCTGTATTTTCTCCAGTTTAAGAGAATTGGACGTATCTGTAGGTAATTATAACCAGCTAGTGAGATATTTAGTAGCTTGAGGGTATATAGGCTGTTTTCTACATGCTTAACAAATGTAATTATCCCACACTGCTTTGATTGGACATTCGATTGATTCATGCCGTGGATGTCTGTTCCTGCCTGCTCAGCATTCCTTCCCCTTCTATTAACAGCACATAATTTGGGGGAAAGGGAGACTGCCTGGCCAGTTCCCAGCCATTTGCTTTGGTGGGGCTTGACCCCCTCACTCTCCTCGTGTTTCTAACTTCAGGATGTGCAGGACACTTGGGCCAGAGCTGATGGGATTCCTGGCCGGAAGAGTGAGGTCTGGGGCTGCTTGAGGTTGCCACTGGGTGAGACCTTATCAGAGTGTGACTCAGCCTGGACAGAAGCAGAGAGGTAGGACACAGCTGGAGAGAGACCTAGTTCCTATGATAGCCTCTGAGTTCACTGGTTCCAGTCTTCACCAACCTGCACCCAGACTCTCCAGTTCTGTCTGCCACTCTAGTCTGCTCTGGTCCTGTAACTCAAACTAACAGGTTGGTCATCTTTTTTTTTCCCCTCATTTAAGGTATCATTGATATACGATTTTATGAAGGTTTCACATGAGCATAATTGTGATTTCAACATTCACCCATATTATCAAGTACCCCCCCCCATTGCAGTCATTGCCCATTAACGTAGTGAGATGCTATAGAGTCACTACTTGTCTTCTCTATGCTGTACTGCCTTCCCTGTGACCTACCTATATTGTGTGTGCTAATTAAAATGCCTCTTAATCCCCTTCTCCACCCCTCCCTGCCCACCCTCCCCAACCTTTTCCCTTTGGTAACCGCTGGATTACTGTGAGTCTGCTGCTGTTTTGTTCCTTCAGTTTTGCTTCGTTGTTATACTCCACAGATGAGTGAAATCATTTGGTACTTGTCTTTCTCCACCTGACTTATTTCACTGAACATAATACCATCTAGCTCCATCCGTGTTGTTGCAAATGATAGGATTTGTTTTCTTCTTATGGCTGAATAGTATTTCATTGTGTTTATGTACCACTTCCTCTTTATCCATTCATCTACTGATAGACACTTAGGTTGCTTCCATATCTTGGCTATTATAAATTGTGCTGCAATAAACATAGGGGTACATACGTCTTTTGGAATCTAGGATCTTGTTTTCTTTAGGTGAATTCCTAGGAGAGGAATTCCTGGGTCCAATGGTATTTCTATTTTTAGTTTTTTGAGGAACCTCCATATTGCTTTCCACAATGGTTGAACTAATTTTACCTTCTACGGTGGTCATCTTTAACAACATTCTTTCTGCTCTACCACCAATGAACAAGTAAAAACTATTTTGCAAATATAGACTACTCTTTAAGGTATGTCTATGTTCTCAAATGCAGTGAAAAAAAAAGCGTCATTTATTTTCAGTGTGGCTTATATTTCTAAATTTTTATTTATTTTTTAATTGTGTTAAGACGGGGGAAGGCAGTAGAGCGCAGAGAAGATAGGTAGTGACTCTACAACATCTTACTATGCTGATGGACAGTGACTGTAATGGGGTATTTGGTGGGGACTTGATAATTGGGGGTAACGTAGTAACCACAATGTTGTTCATGTGAAACCTTCATAAGAGTGTATATCAATGATACCTTAATAAAAAAAATTGGGATAAGACACATATAACATAAAATTTACCATCTTAACCATTTATACGTGCATAGCTCAGGGATTCCCGTTGTTGTGTCATCTGCACCATCCAGCTCTAGAACTCTTTCCAGCTTGCAAAAATGAAACTCTGAAAAAAGAACCCTTATTTTCCCCTCCACCAAGCCCATGACAGCAGCATTAACTGCACTGTAAGTGTAGAGGTCTGTGTGAGGCCAATACTTATGGGAAATTGCACTCCCAAACTTTAGACATTTATTGTGTCTCCTTTGCTGTGGCAAATCACATTTGGGGGAATCCAATAATCAGATCTGATGTTCATACTACATATTGTTATAAATTCAATACTGAAATAAAATGGAGGTAAAATAACTCTGAATCTAGAAGTTGTTTTGTGTTTTGTATTTTTTAGTGTGTCATCAATGTATTACTACAGAAAAGGGCGATAACATTTTGTAAGAGCTTTCAGACTTTCTTTCATCTTTAGTAGCTTTGGCAATCTCTAAAGTTTTGAGATTTAGTTTATGTTAATAAAATTTTCCTGTATAATGTTTATCTATTTATGAAGGTATTTATTTGCAATGGATGGGTGTATTGGTTTCCTAGGGCTGTGGTAAAAAAAAAAATACCACAAACTGGGTGGCTCAAAACAACAGAAATTTATTCCCTCCCAGTTCTGGAGGCTGGGAGCCCAATATCAAAGTGTCAGCAGGGTTGGTTCCTTCTAAGGGAGATTCTGTTCTATGCTTCTCTCTTAGCTTCTGCTGACAGACAGCAATTCATGGCATTCCTGGCTTAGAGCTGCATCTCTCCAGTTTTTGCTTCCATCTTCACGTGGGATTCTGCTTGCATCTCTGTTTTCTCATGGCTGTCTTCCTATAAGGACACCAGCCATATTGGATTAAGGGCTCACCTTACTGCAGTATGACCTCAATCAGAAATGACCCTATTTCCAAGTAGAGTCACATTCTGAGGTACCAGGTTAAAACTTTAACTTACCTTTTTTTGGAAGGACACATTCCACCCAATACAGTGGACCAAAGACGAGCCTGATGGTGGCTTATGTCTTTTGTAGTACGCTGATAGTTTAACATTTCTGGAATGGCAGGGCAAATAGCACAATGACCAACCCATTTCCTTAGTACATAGTGGGTACTCAAATATGTCCGTTAAGTGAATGTTGCCCCTGAGCAGCTGAGGACTAAAAGACAAGAATCTCAATCTTTGGCCAGGTGAATGGGTCAAAGCATGACTGCTTGCCACATAGGAATTGGGTTTTAGGCAGTTCTCAGAAAAGGAATACCCTCATACTTTCTGTAGTTATTAAAATATGTAAGCTTATTGGGAGGATAGAGGTCATTTGACCAATAATTATTTCCATTTTACAGCAAAGTTTCAGAAACAAAATATTTATCTTTTTAGTTTCATTTCAAGTGAAATTATGTTTTACAGTTTGAATACCTTTAAAGCCAAGGAAAGTAAGGGGGAAACAACTTTGTGTGTGTGTGTGTGTATATATATATATGTATATATATATACATATATATATATACACACATATGTATATATGCACATACATAGTATGTCCAAATGATGATACACATTATTAGGTTTTAATATATCCCCAAATTAATAAATAGCCATGAATCAATCGTTTGTGTTGCATGTTACTTCATACATGTTTATGTCTGAAAGAATGCCCTTATTCTCTGAATCTTCTGCTTTAGCCTTCTTTTTCTTTGTTTTCTTGTTGTTGCATATATTTATTACTTTTCCTGTTTCTTTAATCGCCTATTTCCTATAATATCTCTTCAATTTACATGTGTATTGTGCTTTAAATGTGCAAAATGTGCAGTAGTCCTGCCCACCCTAGTTTAAATTTCTGTAATGAATATTAAAGAAGCCATGGACAAAAGAATTGCTGCTTACTAATGAAATGATTAATATTATAGGTGATTTTTATGAACTTCTCAGCTTTGTATCTTATTCTGTATCTTATTGCTTATGCCTATGACATCCATTCATTTTTTTCATGTGTAATTCTTTCTGTTCTGCTACAGGAGCCAGTGTGTTTGTTTTTTGAATACCATAACCTAGCAGGAACTTTGCCATTCTAACATATTTAATGTTTAGTGTTGGATTCCTCTATTGTAAGTTTGGCCAACTTTTGGTGGTTTGTGTTTCAGGTCAAATGACACAATGAGAAGGAGTCATAAAAGCTAACAGCTCTCCTTCAGGAATTAGGACGGCTTCAGTTCCAAGGAGACTACAAGCCAGTTATAAACTGCTAAATGCTAGCTGTAGATACCTCTGGGAAATACGTTATGAGAATGTAATAGATTTCAACAAAATGTTTTTTGGACTAGAGTTTCTTAGATGTTATAATTATTCTTTAATAACAGGTTCTGAAATAATGCACTATCATTCCAGAGTAAATGGGTTATTATGGAATAACAAACAACCCCCAAATCTCAGTGGCTTAAAACAGCAGTGGTTTACTAGCTGCTCACATGACATGTCCAGAGGTTGGGGGTGACTCCTGCCCCTGGTAGTCCGTCGGGGATCCAGGCTGAAGGAAATACCACCTGGAGATGAGAAAATGGCACACAGGCTCTTAAAGTTTTCACTTGGCAGTGATGCACATCATGTCCACTCATATTTCATTGGACAAACTAAGCCATACAGCCATGCTTGAATTAAAAGGAGGGTTGGAAGTGCAGTTCTACCATGTTCCCAGGAAAAGGAGAACTGGAGTATTTCTGGATAGACCTAATGTTTACCATACCCTCAATAGCCAATGGGTATATAAAAGCAAAAGCAATTCTGGTTAATGGAAAAATTCCAACTTAGTACCGTTGAAAAGGGACCCCAGTGTCAGTTGGCCAGACTTTGGAGATGTGTGGTAGGATCTCTTTTGTTATAGCAGCAATATATATATGTATGTATATGTTATATATAGACATAAATACATATATATCTTACTTCTACTTCACTATATTCCTGGCAGATTTTCTGCTGATACTTTATATTCACTTTTCCTGTAAGAACTATGGTGATTTGTACAGCCAGGCACTCAAATTTCTTCTATTTCAATATTCTTTTAAAATTCTCAAAAATTACAGTTGCTAATGAGTTCTCTAATCTAGATTCTACCTTCACTTTTGATTTCTCTCCACCTACATCTTTTTTTTTTAAGTCTCCGCCACATGATTTTTTTTTTTTAAGTAACCTCTGGCCAGAGAATTGCATAGAATTCAGTGCTGCCACTCAGTTGTGTACATTTAGGTGAATTACTAAACCTCCATCTCCATGCCTCAACTCCTTTACCTAGGAAGTAAAATAATAATTGTTCTTACCTCTTAGGGTATTTTGAGTACTAAATGAGGTAATGTTTACAAGTACAGAGCTACCTCATAAGGATATTAACTAAATGTTACACAATGCTTATTAGATGCCAGCCCATGTTCTAAGTGATCCACATAATATAGACCACTTAATTCCATAAAGACTCTATGTGGTAAATATTATGACCTCCATTTTATAGATGAGAAAACTGAAGCACACAGAAGTTAAATAACTTGCCCAGAGACACATAACCAATAAATGAGGAACATAAATGCAATACCAGGCAGTTTGTGCCAAAGATCATGCTCTTAACCTCTGTGTTCAGCAGAGTGTATGGGACGTGGTAAATGCTCAAGAAGGTTTAGATTATTTTTATTGTATTAATATTATTACCACCTGTCTAAAATGAAGCTCAATAATTTTTTCATGGAAAAATTAAAACCTCTTCTTTCAACAAACATGGTATTTGATAAAAATGCATCCTTCACTAACCAGGTGCTGATACAGATTGAGCTGTGGACCCACCCAGACAAGTACTGAGCCAGGGCTTGCCTTCTGCCCAAGAAGCTGGGCAAAGCTGCGGCTGAAGCCCCCCTGGGCAAGCTGAATGTGTAGCTGACCAAGCTGACTGAGAAGCAGGCGGAGTACCTGGGCTTGTCCTGTGATAGCCCCTTCAAACCTGATCACTGCCATTACTGAGAACCAGGCCTGCTCTTTTTTTTTTTCTTTTTTTTAACGAAATTATCATTGGTGTACAATCTTATGACTGTTTCAAATACACAACACAGTGGTACAACATTCACCCACATTATCAAGTCCTCACCCCCTCCAGGGCAGTCACTGTCCATCAACGTAGTAAGATGTTACAGAGTCATTAACTGTATTCTCTGTGCTGTACTACCGTCCTGTGACCAACTTATATTATAATTGTGAATTAGTGTCAGGCCTGCTCTTTGTCTTTCAGCTGCTGTCCTTACTCAGGTCCCACCTCTCCTCTCGTAGAGCAGATGGCACCAACTTGGAGATTTGTTTATTTATGTTCCCCATCAATTCTGGGGGGGCTGGTCACTCAGTGTTTGGTTTGCACTGCATTCCTCATACTGCTCCAAGTGTGGCAAGGCAAATGAAGTACGTCCTCAAGGCCTGGTCACCATAGAGGTGCACAGGAGATACCCACAGGGAACCATGAGTGCAGGGGTTTGGGAACTGCTCAGTCAGTCCTTCCATACGCTGGAAGTCGACTCTGGTGGTCACAAAACCCTAGTATTTTATCATGTAAGCCCTCACCTGGCCTGTGGGCTTGAAAACCATGTGCCTGGTTACAGGTTCAGTGGTTCCTCAGACTATGACAGGTGAGAAGGAGCTATAACAGAGGGTAGGGAGAAACTGTTGAAGTTTCAATACTCTTGAGAACTTAGCTTAGTACTGGGCATTCTTTTAAATCTCAAAACAATGAGGTTGGTGTTTTCAGTCCTTGTTTTACAATGGTTAGAATATACTATTGAGGGACAGCCACGAAAGGACAAGAGAAGTGACAGTGAGAAGTTGAAAGAGGCCAGAGAATTATAAAAGCTGACAGATCTGCTACGTCTTGTAATATGATGGTTCCTATCATAACCCTGGATCAAAAAGTGATTAATTTGGTTTATAATGGTTAAATCATGTTTATAATGTTAAAAGAGAGTAGGAAGGTGGATGAATAAAATTTTGGTCCCTAACAAAAAATGCATGCATTCTTTTAATATTATTTACACAGGAATGAAAAATAAATCTTAAGAGACACCGTGGCTTCTGTCAGGGCCTGTCCTGGTATGTCTTTGTCTCTCTCCCTCCTCCTTTTCTCATGGATCCCTCGCTCTAGGGGAACCCAGCTGCCATGTCGTGAAGGTACTCACACTGTTCGTGTGGGGAGAAACTGAGCTCTCTGGCCAATAGCCAGTTAGAAACCGAGGACTGCCAAAAAGTACAGGACCAAGTGTGGAAGCAGAACCTTCCCCCAGGTGAGCTTGCAGATGACTGAGGAAAAGCTGGACTTCAGTTTCATGAGAGACTTTGAGAGACCTGGCTAAGATGTTCCCAGCTGCCTGCCCCACAGAAATGGTAAGATAATAAATGTCTGTAGTTTTCAGCTGCAGGGGTAATTTGTTACACAGTAATACATGACAAAAACAGATATTGTTACCTGTAAGCGGGATGCTGCTCTAACAAAAACCTAAAATCTGAGATTTTTTTTTTTAAAGTTGTTTGAGTCCTTTGCCTTCCTATGTAAATTTTTTAATTAGCTTGTCAATTTCCTTACACAGTTATGCTAGGATCTTGGCTGGGATTGTGTTGTATCTATAGCACATAGGAACCACTGTCACCTTACCAATATTATTCTTCCAATCCACAACATGGTGTATCTCCTCATTTAATTATATGTTCTTTAACTTTTCTTAGCAGTATTCTGTCGTTTTAGGTATATATCTTACACAACTTTCATTATTTTTA